>NW_024728799.1:302500-564763 GCF_018991925.1 Homarus americanus | reverse complement strand
GTACTTCCCACTTCTTAACTATACCTTGCCCTAAATCTCCTTGTTCACCTCAGAGCCACGGCTCTCTTATCTCGGTGTTCTGACTGACCTAAGTGTCTTATGAATCACCACATGTGGGATAGAGAACATGGGCTTTTTGCTTCCTGCTTTATCATATTTTCATTCCATGTGTTTTTACTCCTTTGAAGTCAATTAGCACGAGGGTTACAGAAAAGAATGAATAAATAGTGCTGAAGTTGGTCTACACTCTACTGGAATAGCGCCCATTAAACTAACCTAACCTGGTGTTCTGTAACACACCAGGTGGTCTATAACACACCTGGTAGACTATTGTAGTGGATTTCTCCTCAACAAACGCTGTTTGTCGCTGAGTAGCCGACTCCACCAATTCCCCAGTGTATGCCTCGTGGTCTAGGTCAACCAGCGCCGCCATACATCGCTGAGCGGGGGTCAACTACTAAGCCACGCCTACCCCCCGCTATTTAAGACCTGACCTCGCGGTGACCTGTTTCTTTTCTACCTACACCAACCAGCCAGCAACACCTCCGCCGCTGCCTGGCGGCCCTCGCTTCTCCTCCGCCTGCCTGGCGGTCCTCTCTCACCCACAAGCTGTCCCTCTCTTAGCATCCTCACCAACCAGCTCTCTCTACATCACGCTTGTAACCACGCTGCCTTCCCAGCACCAAGCTGCATTGTACATCCAATACAACATGTATATAGAGAGCACATTGTGAGTTTCCTTTCTCCATCCCATCCTGAGTGTGAACACAAACATCTTATACCCCACAATGGTGACTCCCGGAGATTCGCACTAATACAGGATGGAGGAGAAACTGATCACTCTCCCAGTCTTCAAGCAACATGGAAGACTGGCTTATCCACCCAGAAGCAGCTCTCATCGGCTCTACAACTACTGTCTCTACACCGCAGGTTAGACACCCTAGAGTAGCTCTGCTACTCAAAGCCGCTCCTCTTCCTGCCCCAAGCACCACGTCCTACCGACCCCAACACACTCATCCTGCCTCAGATGCCGCCCCCGGCCCAGCAGTACCCCCTGCCGCTGTCCTGGACCCTCCTCCTGACGCGGACCCACACACCCCTCTTTTCTCCCTCAGGTACCCCCTGCTACTGTCCTGCACCATGCTGCTGTCGTGGACCCTGCTGCTGTCATGCACCCTGCTGCTGTCATGGACCCTCTTCCTGACGCGGCCCCTGCTCCTGACGCGGACCCACACACCCCACCAGGCGCTACTGAGGACTCTGTACCTGCCGCGAGAGAAGCACCACTTTCCTCGCCTCCACCGGACTAATACGACGGCTAGTGAGCAAGCGAAAACATGTTGAGGGGCGCTCGTAAGGAATTCGTTAATCGAGGGATTGCTCGTTAACCGAGGTGAAGAATCTTATGGAAGATAATTCGTCAACCGAAATCTCATTAACCGAGGGATCACTGTATGTATAGCTACTCCTCGACTTATGACCTACTCGACTTACGACCACCCAGACATATGATCGCCTCAGTCATTCCAAAATTTTGTCAAATTACGTACTTTCGAGTCCCGACGTTAGTGATTGCGCTGTGTACTGACAAAATTTTTGTTTGTAATTCACTTTAAAATGGCTGGCAAGCTTAAAATTTAGAGTTTTGTGGTGCTGAGAAGAAAAAGAGACACCCATTTTAGATTTTCTATGTATTATTTAAGCATTTTCGACTTATGACCTGGATTTGGGTCCCTTACCCTGTCGTAAGTTGAGGAGCAGCTGTATAGTGATTTAAGGGCAATTTAGGGGAATTTTAGGAGTGTTTCTGACTTTATGCATTTTTTGGCTTTACTTTGCATGTATTCTAGTTTAACAAAGAAGCTATCCTCTGCATTTTTTTATAGTATTCTCACACCCATACTCCAACATCATTCCCACACCCTCTATATATCCATACCCTCTATACTGTACATCCATACTCATACCCTCTATACTGTACATCCATACTCATAGCCTCTATACTGTACATCCATACTCATAGCCTCTATACTGTACATCCATACTCATAGCCTCTATACTGTACATCCATACTCATACCCTCTATACTCACAACAATTCCACAATACTTGCACAAAAATTATCTTTAGTCGTCACTCGGCTTGTTCCTTACTCTCTGGACAGAAATGATCGACTGAGTTGTCCTAGGCAGCTCACTGCCGCATATATACCTCATTAGATGCCCCTAGAACATCGTAGCACCATCCAGCCATTACAAGTCAGAACAAGACACGCCTGGGAAGTTCTAGAATGTTCTACTCTGGTCGAGGCTTACAATATACATGTAAGTAAATCATAATAAAAATAATGCAATACACTCTGGAAAATTCATGCATCCCGTATGGGTATGGCGCGTAACACCACTCCGAGATTGCGTCATCATAACTTGAGTACAATTGAATTATGTATAAAATAACTTAATTAAATATTTCACTGCCATTCCAGGTTATATCAAATTACGAGTTGTCAAGTATTATGAAGTTGATGCTTTAAATGGAAATTTATTCAGAAATATAAGATCAAGTACAGATTTAGATATTATACTGTATAGTACTACAGGTACAATAAGTCTAGACTCCTAGGTGATGACAATATTACAGTATTGGTGCCTTAACTGGTGGCAGGTTTCTTAAGTGGACAGCAGTAACTTGGTTTTATTCTGCTTGTGCTTTCTTGTTTATAGGAAATAAGAAGAGAGTGAGTGAAAATGTGAATTGAAGATGGAAAGAGGAAGAAAAGGAGAGTTGGAAGAAAACAAGGGAAAAGAAAATCAAGAGAAAGGAAATAGTCAGAGTGGAAAGGAGGTTATGAGAGAGAAGACACAGGGAGGAAGAGGAGGTGGTAGAGTGGAAGGAAGGTAATAGAGAGAGAGAGAGGGTGGAGGGAAGAGGTGAAAGAGTTGAAGTAATTGGAGGGAAAGTAGAGGTTGATGGAGGGTAGATAAAGAAGGTGGAGGATGAAGGAGGGAGAAAGAAGATGCAATGGGAGAGAGAGGTAAAGAGAAAAGGTAGAGGCTGATGGAGAGCAGGAAGGATCAGAACAGGAAGTAGGCAGGAGGATGGGATTCCCTTTCTCTACTAACCACATCTTCTGCCCATTAGAAAGCAGCACCCAGGTATGCAGACTTGTGCATTGTACACATTGAATTAATTAAACATACATAAAACCTGTAAAACAAACTTTGCCTTCATATTAATTGTAACATCTATCACAATATATCACAGTTGGCATAATCACACATAAATAATATAAAATTCCTTCGAACACATAACACAGTACTGGTAATTTTTCAAGTGCAACCATTCACAACCAGTGGTATTCCTAGTACAGTCAATGCCAATATAATTTAAGTACCACTTGTCAGTTTCATCAAAGGTGATCCAACCCACAACACTGATGGTGAATATATTTACGTAATTTTGTCACGTGAAACCCTAAAAAGAAAATACAGTATAACAATAGAATTTTTTCCCATCATATTCTCTTCAAAGACATTTTCATTACCTGTTACCAGACTCATTTTGTATTCACTCAATCTAGACTTGAACTTGAATATACTAGTTATACATGTACAGTACTAAGTTGAAAGGCAGAATGGGTAGCATCAGACAACAAATTATGTTCTGCAGAAGTGATGAACAATTATGAAAGATCCTTCTAAAAACACTAATTGTATTCTCCAACCTTGGTGAGTGTGGTACTTCTAGAGTCTATCTCATACATCATCATCAACAACAGCAACAACTTCAACTTCTTCGGGTGTAAATCTTAAACATGATTCAAGACCCAAAGTTCTCACAGATGTACAGGGTATGTTTGTTATCGCTCCTTAATTAGAAGAAATAGAACACTTTGAGTGTGGTATGATTGCAACAGCAGTCGAAAGCCATTTTAACAGCTAACATTGTGCTACTGTTCAAGTGAAGCAATAAGATGCATTTTCACACCTTTGAAAATCTGAGTCCTGGATTCTAGAATGCAGTTGCTAATGGGGATCACAGTCTATGGTGCAGTTTTATTACTGATAGGGGTTGGTCATTCCCAGCAGACTCCCTAGCTCACTATTGAGATAATGGAATATGATAAATAGTAGGTGCTAATTCCTTCCCTCTCATGTTAAGAATCCTGCAGGCATACATGAGGAAGAGCAGCAACTCTGATTTGAGAAAAACTGATAAAAATTCACAAGCCTATGTTCTAAGATTAACCTTAAGTGGCTCTCTTATATTGTGATGTGAGGTTTTCAGATGGGAAAAGCAATAAGTAAACTTAAAATTTTGCCAGTACAGTACAGAACATAACCAACAAAATGTCATTTAAAAAATAGCAGTACTTTAAGGTATTCTTCCAGACTGGTTTGTAGGTCGTGTACACATAAAAGTATCAGTAAAAATTCATTATCAAGAAGCTAAGCCAATAGATTTATACTGAATGAGGTTGGAATACTGTACAGTACTAATACACTGAGGGAGATTAAGCGACTGTCAGGTCAGCTTATACTGTAATGCATCATCATGTGCAGCACCATGACCTGGCATCAACCTGGTTTACTGTATAATTAAAAGTGAAGAGTTCCTTTCATGACATGACAAAATATCCCTCATGTGATCAAACTTGCCCTCATGTTCTGCAGGTTGTGTGATGTCCCCATTGCATGAGAGCCGCTATAACTGACGCCTTGATCAAGAAGATCTTTATTGCATGAAAGCTTCTAAAAATTAAATCATGTTATAGTATGGCCAGGCATGCTAGTAGCTCAACCACTGGTGAGTCTGAGGAGTAGATAGGGATTTATTGCTGTATTATTACAGCCCCAGTTCCTTGCGATAGTCATACTCCTTGACAGGAGGGCTGCAGCCAAGGGTGGTGACACGATGTAGTACTCTCAGTCCCACTTGGCTCCGAGGCAACTGAGTCTCTGGAGCAGCTTCATGAGCCACTGACAGGTTGTCTGATAATATGAAATCACCCACACTCCACTGAAACAAGAAACAATAAGAATAAAAGCCCCTGTTACTTTAACTGGGGCAATATAAATGCTCGGCATAGACTGTATAGTACAAAAACTCTTCTTAGTTTACCTGAAACAAAATAACTTATTATTTTACCTAGGACAAAATAACTTCTTGGTTTACCTGGGGCAAATTAACTTTTTAGTAAACCTGGAATTTTTAAAGCTTTTGCCAGCCTTTTCCTGATGTGACACAGGGCAACCTAAATTATGAGCAAACAGACTCTCAAATGACTCAGTGCCAAATATTAATCTTAAATTTTGTAACATGTGTTCTATTATTGCGGTCAGAGTAAAGAAACACAAGTGAATGAAGGAAGAGTCTGTCTTTGCTCTCGATACCTGCCATATTGCACTGGACCACACAGGGATAAAAAATGATGCTTAATACTAACAGCCTGGCTTTAGAAACACCAGCAAAAATTCCTGCTATAAAGCATACAAATAAAGGTCCCCAGGAGAATTACTGCCCGGACAAAGAATTGCAGAAAATTAAATTATCTACATACATTGTGTCTATACTGACGAGCCTTGTTGTCCTTGATAAACTCATGATGGATCTCCTGTAGGAGTGCATAAGTTTCCTCCTCACTGGTGACTCGTTGCTGTGGAGTCTTGTAGTCCCATACGAACCCCTCGGTCATGCCCAGGTGGAAACACAAAACCTGCCACAAAAATTTCATTCTAATTCTCAAGACGTTGTAAAAATTCAGGTAGAAAGGACAGGAACAATTATGGCCAGAAATATATCTAAAACTACCTGGTACTTAATCAAGCCATTTACATCTAATAATGTAATCATCTTGCTTCATACTAAAAACAGAATTGACCCTATACTCAGTGGTATGAATGGGATTACATTCCTGGGACGTATCTCTGGTCATAATTTTCCTACAAAAATACTCGTGAATATTCCATAAAAGTTTGGTTGTTGCTTGGAGGATGACCTCCCGAAACTGTTGCCCAAATGTTCAATGTAGACATCAGAGTGGCAAGGATCCCCACACCAAGTTAGGGTGGACTGTGAAAGTATCTTGTTGCAGAACTTATGTATGGATGTGAACCTTTGAAATTTCCAAGGAGCAAATGGGTAGACAAGGGTACAGCAGTATGTAAAAGATATGATGACAAATAAACCTTTAACCTGCAACTGTAACCTTAACCTTTAACAAAGAGTTTGAGTTGGCATCCAGCACTTTGTTGAGTAATGATACATGTTCATGTGGAATTCATGAAATGCCTGTACCAGGGTTGGCAAAAAAAAAAAAAAAAATTGTTTAAAAAAAATAAAAAATAAAGTTTTTAATACTATTATGTTGGTTTTAATAAGTTTTAAGTATTTATAGCCCCTATTAAAACTTTTTAATATGCTATTAATCATAAATATTACTTTCAGGATGATTTAGCAATCGTTTATACTGTACAATACTCTTTTTCCATCTAAAAAAAAATCACTGTGCCAAGGCCAAATTTTAATAACACAAGTTTTGATCAGTCAACCAAACTCATCCTACACGCTTAAAGACAAAAACTATGTTTAAGTTCATCTTAATGGATGAAAAAACTATTCTAGCTTTACAGATGAAAGTTTTAAAGAATTTATTTGAGAACAGTTGGAGAGAGAGACAGATGGGCAGTGGCAACTTGGCTCCCCTAAATCCGTATAATACATGATCTAAACACATTAGAATCAGAGGTTCAGAGCCCAACTATAAACAGAAGCAGTCTCCAGTTATACTAAACTGTGGCAACTTGGCTCCCTTAAAATCAGAATTTGTGATGTATACAGTTCTGAAAGAAAGGTTATTATCACCACTTTCTCCAGTGTATAATAGTTCACATCCATACCTGTACTGAAGAACCAGGGGGACATAATGCATCCCTGCCTTTACACCCACATTCATTTAAAAAATTTCCCATTCTTTCCCATTTACTCTTACAGTTGCCTGGCCGTTCTAATAGAATGCTTTTACTGCATAATAACCTTCCTCCCACCCCATACACTTGTAATGCCTCCCACAATGCTTTTCTGTCTACCCATCATATGGCTTTTCCAAATACACTATAAATCATTCAAACTGTCTGTAAGTGATACAAACTACAAAACTTATTAAAACCAAGACAAAAAAAGGAGATTTTTTTTAACCATTGATTTAAATTTGCCAACCTTGAACCTGCACAGTAGGGTTATGCTTCAACCAAAGACAGGTTTACAGATGCTCAAGTGCTATACATACCCTGATGTAAGTATAAGACCCTCAACTAAAGAGTGGAGAATTAATTGGCCTTTTCCACCTTTTATCAATTAAGTTTTGTACAGCAGGTGAGCCAATTTTATATGCTAAATCTTATTCTGGTTTTTAACTGACTTCACCTGATATTTTCTCTTTAACAACTGAGGGAACTGTGTGATTGCTGAATTAACTGTCTCACCTTCTTCTTTGACAGTGGATGAGTGTAGATGAGCGGATGAATCGGACCTGATCGGCGATCGCTAATCATATACAATCGCTCCCATCGAATGCGTTGGTCTCGAGGCAACTCTTCTATTATTTCCGTCAGTGGGCAGAACATCGTAGGGCCGTTAGTTGGTACGCTGACCTGAGAGAAAACACCCAACTTGACATTTTTAAGTTAACAGCATTTCTTCAGCAACATCATACATTACTTTGTATTTACTGTTTTAGTTTACAGCATTTATAACACCATACTTAACACTTCTATATCTACAACCCTTTACAATGAAAAACATTTCTAGATTAAGTTGACAGCATTTATAATACTGTTCTTTGACGTCCTGTGCTATAAATGTGCGGTAAGTAGATTTATCGGGAATCAGACTTAACGACTAGGTAACACGGAACTTTTTGAGGTCAAGATTAGAACTCATCATGCAGCAGAACATGCCTGGGTGTAGCTTCCACCTGTCAGCCTACAACATAGCGGAGGATTTTGGTACTGAGTGAAAGTCACTTGATAAATTTAAATCATCCTCTCAAAGATGCATATGTGAAGAAATGAAGAAGCTTCCAATAGGACTTTTTTAAGCAAATAAGTCAAGTCGACTATATTCGTATCAACTCAAAAGTTCACATCTGCACAAACCTTTAATACTTCCAATGGGAAATTCAAGCACAGAATGTTCAATATGATATGTGCACACAGTGAGGATATACAGTTAGCAATTTACAACAAATGGAAACACTGGTTAATTTCCAGAGAATAACTTTACACAGATTGTATGATATGTTGCACAGGTTGGGTAGGGAATAAATCTGGAGCACAGAAAAACAACTTCCAATTAAAATGAATAATGTGTTTACTTCCTAAAACATGACATAAAAACCAACAACATTTAAACTGTCCAGAAAACAAAAGGCTCACCATATATTATAACCCAAGCAAACAATGGAGGAATACTAAAAAATAATTTACTTGTCTTTCATATTAAGAAATCTTACCATATGATAAAGGGCATAAGCAAATGGTGCCTCTTGAAAACTGCCATCAATGTGCCATCCCGTTCGACCAACATCTGAAAGCGCAATACTGTACTGTACTGTAATACAAGAATAGAATGTCACAGTGAAAAGAAAATTATTATTACAACTTGTCTAATACTGTATGGCTCATAGATGTAAAAAAAAAGTTAAAGGTTTTAAGCTTGAGATTTAAGACATGTAAGATGAAATGAATGTGATGCCGAGGCATCGTAAGAAGCATTAACCCAGCTGATGACAGGTCAGTGCTTACCTTGCTCCTTACACCCGAGACTTCAACGTTTCTATAGTCATGAGTCATTTCAGGCAGGTTGAGTTATATAGTACAGATATGGGATCATTTATCCGGCATATTTGTGAATTGAGGTTCACTGGATAAGAGATTTTTTCCAGAGTTCGGAGTGCCAGGCCTAAAATGTACTAAATGTACAGTAAATCCTCTGTAATTGACAGTGAAGCCTCTGTTCACATCACTAGATTCAACCCTAAAAGGGGCTAAGATTAAAATTTAAATTGTAGCTATATAAACAGCAAACAAAAGCATAGAATTATCAATCATGAAAGCATAAAAAGAGCATCAATGATACAAGTTAGTGTCACACTACAGTACATCACAATTTTGGACACCGTCCACCTCAGTGAGCAATGCAGTGTACTGCGCACATCATGGTCATCCTTAATATCTCTTCAATTCATATTACGCTGCATAACATTTAAATCCACCGCGATTGTACAGTCACAGAAAACGGGAAACTTTTGTAAGGGATAACTCACCTGCTTTATGTTGTTCTATATGAATTGTACCAATATGGGCATATAATATTAAGTGTATGTACTGATAGTATTAAGGAGAACTCAAGGTGTCTATATGATGATTGGGAAGGACCAATTTATACTGCCCATTCTGGGGTCACTAATCGTACGGGAATAACTTAAATCGGGTTCCCCACCGTACTTATAGAGGCCTATCTTGCAGTTTATATACCTCTTAAAACCTTGCCTAATGTTATAAAGTGTGATGATATAAAAGCCCCTCAGGCATTATTCTCAGTTCAGGCATCGCTTCTCACCCAAGCATCAGGTGCACGCCGAGAGAGTAGGTAGAGTGCCCAATGACGTCGGAGAAATGCTCGGCCCAGCCACCATCGCCCTACTTTGAGGCACCCATGTGTTACTGTGGGGAACGCTGCTGGTCACCATGCAACCTCCCTTAAGGCCCCTGGACATCCCACATATCAACATCCCGGAAAGGGGACAATGATTGTCTTATACGAGATGTTTCGAGGTCGCCACTTAAGCGACCCCATGATACTGGACGCTGGAATAGTCCTGGTATGATTATCTGGGAAGTATCCCATCTACCTAGCAAGAGTAGTGTGTGAGCGGGGTACCAATCACGTGTACCTTGGTGCTGTAAATGTTGGTGCTACAAAGTATGTTTGGGTCATTGTATAAAGAATGACCTGGGTAAGGAGGTCAATGATTTATTACGAAGAATGAAGATTTTAATTAGTTCATTTAGAGAAGACCGTGTATTGGTGTGAGGTGTAATGACCTTAATAGTAGTTGTTTGGATGAAGGTCAACTTTTTTTGTATTGTGACTGAATGCAATATTTTTTATTAGGAAATAAATTAGTTAAGTCATGAATGATGTTTCACCCTTCCTTCCATTATTGATTTGGTCAATGAAAAACCCGACCCAATGCCTGGCTTGCTCTGTCAGCTACCTAAACAAGCTACATACTGTCCAGGGGGTCTGGTGGCAGCGACCTTAAAATTAAGAGTAGATTTAAGTTATCCCCTTAGGATTAGTGACCCCAGAATGGGCAGTATAGCAGCCCAGCTGGGACACTGCCTAGTTGCCTTCTCTAGCAACAGTGCTACCTGCAACATACCCTCTGACATCTCCATACACTTGCCATTTGGATTCACGGAGGAAAACTGTAGATATTTAAACTCTATTCAGTACCTTATCAGGGTGTCTACTGGCCAGACAAAACAAAATTCCCTGGCGTCTCCAGGTGTAAATTTGAAAAATTCCAGGTACTGTACGTACATTAATTCGTATTTATTACAATATAATAACAAAATTAGAGGTTTTCAAAAATATGTATACAGTATACTGTTGGGAAATTTAAAGATAACATAAATGATATTAATCAAGAAATTGAAGACCCTTTTGCAACCACCCCCAAGCCTAGTGATGAACACTGGCAAAGACCTTGAGCCCACCCTCCATATTTTTCCCCCCGGATTTGTGCGATTCACGTGAGTCGACCTGGGCGTTCCAAAAGAGCCGGAAATCTGGCATAAACTGATAAATCACATTCCTGACCCACCTGTATGACTCATGAATACCACGTGGAATAATCCACTTCAATAAAGTCACTTAACTATAAGAACAATTCATCTCTAGACAATACTCACTGCAGAATTAGTAGGTATAACCTGTAATATTTGGTTATTTGATCACTAACATGAAATATAATAAGTAAACAAGCAATTCAGTTATTGGAGTGGACTATTTACTGGAATTTGTTCCTAAAAGTTAATTATTTACCTATTATATAGTATACTGTCAAAATAAAAAAAATTGAAGTTGAACTGAATTCAAATAAAATTCCAGGTTTATTTGTAAAGTTCCCTGGCTTTTCCAGCCCCAAATAAAATTCCCTGCCTTTTCCAAGTTTTCCAGACCAGCAGACACCCTGCTTATGATAATTATCAGTACTGTATTTTTATTTCATTTTTTTTTTCACTTTCTGCATGGAGGATTATGTATGTTCTGAGTAAAATAAAAAAAATTAAATTATCCACCCAAAATTACAAGTTTATAAATAACCATAACATAACATCTAGCTCACTGGTGGGGAATGGTTGGAAATCTCCCCGCTCGGCCTGGGAATTACTTGGTACTCATTTTAAGTAATTCATTCCACAACATACCAGTTTTTAGAGCATTCTGGTTACCAGGACACTGGATAAACAGTCCCATACCTGTATTTGATAATATAGTACACAAGTGTACTAATCTTACCATTGAGTGGAACTGCAGCTTCAACATACCTGTATACTGCAATTACAAAGATCTGATTAATCAATTGATTTTTTTCTTAATTATACAAATACAAATAAAATGTCACATTATCTATATCTAATTAACTCACTTGTACAGCCTTCCGTGCGGTCATTAGACACTCTAAACACATCTGGGTGAGGTGATCGTGGGTGTTTATAAAAGGTGGATTCTGGTTCAGCAAACCACTTTGCAATCTCCACATGTCTCTCCCCACTAACCACACCTTGGTCCTATTCAAAGTAAAGAAGAAAAACTTGCTAAACCAGATTTAAAATGTTCAAGGGTTTGCCTTTATATACAGTGTTCTCACTTTTGCAAAACAAGTGCTTGGCCTGTCACAGTCATAGTACAGTACTGTACTGTGTATTTTGGCTATGTCTGTTATGTAGTGCCAATCTTCAGAGTCTTGCCTCAGTTTTCCTAAATTTCAAAGCCCAAAATCTAAGGTGGGCATAAAGATACTGTTACTGTAAGTCATTTATCTAAGCTTAGTTATAGTCTGTGACTTCAGAATAAATTGCTGATACTGTACATCACATAAATTCTTAGACTTACCTTAAAAATCAGAATGCGATGTTTGGTCACATCTTCTTTGATGGCTGCAATAACTGTCATTAAATAAAATACATATTACAACAAAGTAGGTCATAAACACTGGATTCTGCAGGATTTCAGTTAAAATCATTAAAGACAATCTTGAGCGAGAAAAAAACTCAAGTACTGTAGCTACAGTAATGGTAACAACTGCCTTCGAGTGTAAATGTATTCAATCCTACATACAATACTGAGCAGTGCAAATACTACTTGATAAACAAAGATTAAAGCACCCAAAAAGATGAATACAGATGATGGTAATCCAGTAATGAAAGTATCTCTCACTAATGTGTCCTGGGTTCAATCCCTAGACAAGACAGAAGTGAGTTATCCAGTGTGGCCCTAGGAAAAATCGCAGGCTTTCTCCAGGTAATCTGCTTCCTTCTGTACAGATAGTCTACTGGACAAAAAAGGTCATAACAATGAGCTGACCAACCCACATAAATGGCTACTGAGCTGACAAGTGATGAAATGATCAATAAAAATATGAAATTTGTCTTTGAAATACTGTACCCAACACATTACAGTACAAGGAAGCCCCATTAAGCAATTGAAAATTTCTAACACTCATGGTTATTTAACGATCTGCAATTGTTCGGTTTAGCGATCTTCAACTCACAGGAAAAAATTATGGAGGGAAGTCGAAAAAATTGGGATTCTGTTGGTGAGCAGGCAGGCAGCAGAGGAGAATTCACAGTGTAGTGGCGAGGCACAGGTGGGACGAAAGGAAGGAGGGAGGGAGGGAGGGTGTGTGTGTGTCCTGTCTGCCTCTGCCACCACCATCACCACCTTACCCGATAACGTATGTCAAGTGCCGATTCCTAAAAATTACCTGAAGGAATAATATCTTCATATTTGAGTACAATAAATAGTAAAATAAGTAGAGAATTATGTAAATGGAAGTTATTTTATGTAAGTGATGTCAGAAACTCACTGTGGCATGTTTGCTGTGGAGCAGAGGTTTGTGTCTCTGATTCAGATTCTACAGTGCTGTATTTAGAATTGCCACATGCAAATTAATAAAAAAAATTTTGTTTGAATTCCATTTTTCTATTCACCTACCTCTCTAGTATTATATAATCAAGTCTAATATAAAAATAAGTGTAACTAACAAAATAAAGTGGTGTAAAATAATGCAGTGTGATACAGTATATCGTGGCAATATTGTATTTTCAAGGGCAACACAATACCACTTGGAAAGGGAGCCACTATAAAAGACACTACCTATGAATCAACCAGCCTGAATTTTAGAAGTCACTGTCTAGCTCAGGGGTTCTCAACCAGGGGGGAATTCCCCCCAGGGGGGAATTTCAGGTTTTCAGGGGAATTGTACTAATATGGAAAAAATAAAGGATTTTCAGTATTATATGCATATTATTTGGAATGCACTTTTTGAGGCAGACAATCTTGGAAAGGAGGGGGGAATGACATTCTGACATATGGTGAAAGGGGTGCATGGGGCAAACAAGGTTGAGAACCACTGGTCTAGCTATTCCAGCAAAAAGCAAAAATAAATATTTTGGTAACCAGAGAAGGTACATATCAAAGTTTATTATAAAGAAATCACGTATTGTAGGGGTATGTTACTGGTGCACCACTTACTAACCCAGGCCGTTACTACACTAGTGCTCGCCGCCTGCCTTTGACCAGTATGATTTGGGCTTTACTATATTGCTCTGTATACTATTGATTGGTGTGCATCACTGTTATTGTTGCGACTTTGGCGTGTTATTGAGTATTGTACAGATTGTTCATTACCTTGTGCTATTGTGATATTGTGTATTAAAATGATTGCTCCTTCTTCCCCCTCCGCTCTTGTCGGCTAACTGCGGACCAGGTAAGAACTGTTTACTGTACATTACAGTATTCCCTTTGTGTTTTTGATCTTATTATAATTATTCTTTATTTTGTTTGCACATTCTGTATGAAGAAATGCGTGTGCATGTAACAGAGTACAAGAAAATTAAGAAAATTACGTACAATATATCTACCAGAAATTCAAAGTTGAACAATAATAACATATCTCACAGTTCAGCCTCACCCACTCTAAATGATACTGGGTTGCGAGTCGGTCAGTCGGCGACTCAGCTACACAATTATGTGCCATCTCCATGGATATTATTCCTCGTTATCCCTTGTTTAAGATATTATTTCTCATTTCTGATCACTCAGCGATGTTTTTTAGGAACGCATCCCAATCACTAAACGGCACATCCCGTACAGTACTTTACTATGATCATGAAAAACGATCTTCTCTTTAACAATATTGCATATCTCCTGTAGATGGATGGGGTGTACGGCATACATTAGTACTGGTCTCTATAATATTACAGCTGCACAACATTCAAACTCACTGCACTAGTAGAGTGTCACTGAAAACAGTAAAGTGTTGGAAGGGGTAATTCGTATGCTGTATGTTGTTTTATACGAATTATACCAGTGTCCGTGCATATAATCTTAGGTATGTGTACTGATAGTACAGTATTAAAGGAGAACTCAAGGTATCTCTATGATGATTCGGAAGGCCCAATTGATACGGACTAGTGTACCAATAGTGAATAAGTGTGACCGTGTCTGAAGGTTATAGTATTTACGTCTGTGTACAATTAGTAAACAGTTACCTCAAGTATCAGATGAAAATATATGAGAACAATGATCTGGGAAAAAAATAAAGGTATCAGACATATGTGAGGTGATGGAATTGACCCATAAACAATACTCCAAGGAAAATATCTTATGTACCTCGGTGTGAGCGTAATACACATCATTACCCCATGTGACGAATAGCCACGAACAGAGTAATAATTTGAGAATCTTATGAACGTGTTAAACAATTGCAAAGTGTGGCAAATGACGCATACATACAGAATAACTTGAAGGAGATAGACTCAAGCCAGGAAACAAGGCCTTTGTCTGTTTGGCACCAGGACCGCCTACGGCTACAGTTTCGGGGTAATGAGAGAGCCAAAGTAATTTACCCGGAACCTAACAAACCAGACACTTAATGTGGAATGTAATTTAGAATTATGGTTAGTGACTATAAGGTATAAAGTCATAATATATAAGAACGTGTATGTGTGGGGGGCAAGAATAAAGGCATGGTGAAAATTTAAGCATTGGCACCCTTAGGACTATTCAGTGTGTGGCACGGGCCATCGTCCTCAGTGAGGCTCCACATTTCTTACACACAGGTCAGTGCACTACAGCTGGGGCTACATAAGAGTTCTTAAAGAGGCATATCTAGCAGTTTATATACATTTCAAAGCCTTGCCTAATGTTATTGTTAATATAATAAATTAATTAATAGATTTTGTAATGTAGTTTGTGAATACAAAAGCCCATCAGGCCAGTAAATGCATTTGTCTACACTCAGTGATGCTCTGCATCTCATACACATGTGTACACGCCTGTGAGCAGAGGGAGACCAGTGAGGTCTTGGAGGAAATGCTTGGCCCAGCAACCACTGCTCTACTTTGAGGAACCCATCTGGTGTTGTGGGTAATGCTTATGGCCACTATGCAACCTCCACTATGAATACCACATCAACACCCGGGATAGGTAGAAATGATGGTGCTATTTGAGGTGCATGTGGTCGCCGCTTTGAGTGACCTAATGATACCGGATGCAGAAACAGTCCTGGTATGAATGCCTTGGAAGGATCCCATCTACCTAACAGGAGTAGTGTGTGAAATGAATACCCATCAAGTGTACCTTGGTGCTAAGAATAAGCTGCAGTACCTGTATGTATTGAGTGTACAGTATTAAGGTGCTATCGAGTATGTTGGTGCTATTGAGTACTTTGGGGTGATATGGTAGCAAGGAATGACCTAGGTAAGGAGGTAAATGATTTTGTATGAAGAGAGAAGAACTTAATTAATTATTTGGAGGAGGTCGGGTTATGTTGTGTAGTGCAGTGACCTTAATAATTGCTTGGTGTAGGTCAACTATTTTTGTATTGTGACTGAATGAAATATATTTATATTAAGAAATAAATTAGTTAAATTCTTGGTTGGTGTTTCACCCTTTCTTCCACTCTCAACTTGATCAATGAAAAACATGAACTCACAGAGCCTGGATTGCTCTGCCAGCTACCTAAAAAAAAAAAAAAAACTACACATACTGTCCTGTGGTCCGGCGGCAGCGACCTTAAGTTAAGACGTAAGTTAAGTACCCCTAGAATTAAGTAACCACATTAAAGGGCAGTATAGGGGAGGTGTGGCTCATAATCTATTACATTATAATTATACAGTGATACTGACTCTTACTAAACAAAAATAAGTCGGAGCTTACCGAATAGTTGAAGTTAAGAGATTGTAAAATTGATCTGGGAGCCCACAAGGAAGTGCGGTGTTTTTGGTTCCCATAAATAAACGCATTAATTTCCAATTTCGAGGGAAAGCGTTTTTCGACCCAACAATTACTGAAGCATAAGCCTTACTGTTTCAGCCGTAATATTGAAAATTTTGACTTTCTTCAAAATCTTAATACAGAACTATACTGTACAGCACAGTATACATGTAGGTACTGAACTCCTGAACATGCTTATTAAGAACCTATCACTCTTAGAAAATTTAAATGTTTTACAATGCTAATTACATGCCACCTTAATTTGTTTTTACACTATTGTTTTGTGTTATTTTAGATGAACTACAAAACACCACACATCATCCATCATATTACACGCTTGATTCCGGATCAGACATAAGAAGGGTGTTGTACAATGTGACAACTGTACTGTACATGAAGATCTTCTCTGGGTAGCTACTCGTCTCCTCCTGCACTAGCACTGGATCCAAGATGGACAATCTCATCAGTAGTAATGGGGCATTAAATGAGCTCTATCTTTTCTTCTGACATCAAAGAGGTAAATTTAATAATAATAATAAGAAGAAAAACAAGTCAAGTTTTCCTAGTGGCTAGTAAACCTCACTACAAAACACAACTTATAAGATGAGACAGTCCCTCTCCAGTTAAGTTTTACCTTCCTTTGGTACATCTTTCTTCAAGTCGATCCCTCTGACTTCACAGCCAAGCTGAATTGGGGTTAGTTTGTAAAAGTTAGAGATACTTTCTTGAGTCCCCATGTGAATGCACTTTAGTAGAGATCTTGGAGTTGGACACAATCTGGCCAAAACTGCTTGAGAAGCCAAGGCGTGTCTGCAAATCTTGAGAAAAGTTTTAATTGAATTGCACTCAATAACTTACAACACAATAGCCACTGACTACATCAATATTACCATCAGTTCTTCATATACCATACCTGTACTATACTTTCTGCCACCCCCTCCCCCAGAAACACACCTTCGAGATTCTGATTTACTCTTATGTTATGGAAATGTGCTGTAATACGTTAATATTTATGATGTGTTATCATTTTACAATAGATTGCAAACCCAAATAAATTATTAATGATTTAAAAAAGGCTAATTAGATTAAAGAGTCAGATAAAGATCCAAATGATATAGCTTAAGAGTTATCATCTGAATTGGAGTCATGCAAACAGTGGCTTATAGACAAAAAATTATCCCTCCATCTTAGAAAGCCAGAAGACATATTATAAGGATTAAAAAGAAAACTAAAACAAGCAAATGAAATCATTGTACAGTACTACGTGGGAATGAACCCATCTTAACTGTTGCCTCAGTGAAATACCTTGGGCTAACTCTTAACTCTTGTTTATCTGGTGAATTAATCATAGATATTATAGTAAATAAAAGTAATGCCAGGATAAATTTTTTGAAGGAAATATTAAATGCCTCTCAGCTGCGGCCCGGAGAACCCTTTGCTTGGCGCCGTTACACTGTCACTTGGACTATTCCTGCTCATCATAGAGCAGAGCCCTTAACACAGGAGCTAAAATTCAAGCTACAATTTATTCAAAACAAGGTGAAGAAGTTCATTCTTGAAGTGAAAACAAGAAATCACATTGGTCACGAAGTCCTTCAATTACTGAATATGCTAAGTGTGGTGGATAGAGTAAAGCAACTGAGGCTGAATCATGCTTATAGAATTTTCAAAGGACTACTGTATGCCCAGAGTATCTAATAACAAACTTTAAAAGGATTAGGGATATGAACTGGCAGGGCACTGGAGGTAGTGAACATAATTTATGGTACGTGATGTCTACGATCAAGTGAAAAATACTTTCTTCGGTAGTTATTGACAACTGACCCGCCGCCGATTTTTCACAGAAAACGAATTTTAAAATGCTGCAAGTTCAGTGTATTATAATGGACACTGTTGTAGTTTAGAAAATTAGTTAAAAACTGCTTATTTCTAAATTAAACATAACCTAACCTTAGTTGATAAGAAAAACAAGTGGCAGAGGCAGTTAGAAGACATCACCAACCTAACCAAAGACACCTACCTAACCTTACCTAGCGGTAAGGCTCTACCCCCCCCCCAGCATATTAAACAGAAAGACAAAGTAGTTCGCCCCTCGTCGCCTAATTATCTACCAAAGGAAGCAATTTCCCAAAAATTTATTGGTTAACATTGATGACTGACCCACCGACGCATTATTTGTTTTGATGTTTATTTCTTAATATATTTTCATCAGTGAGTTCTAAGACGATAATAATTTCTTGTGCTGCGGTTGGTAGACAATTAGGCGCCTAGGCACGCGGTACTTTGTCATCTCGTCAGTAATGCGACGGTGATGTCTCATCCCAGGATGTAGACAGTCAATCATATTGACGTATTTCAAAACACTCCGCCGCCCGGGCCGGATCAACGCCGATGCTCAGCGTATGTTTATGAGCCGTTCGGTATGGGTGGCTGCTCTCAAGTCCACAAAAAACTTAAGTCAGGTAAGATTAGGTAGGTCTGTTTGGTTAAGTTGGTGAGGTCTTCTAACAATGCTTCTGCCAGTTGTTATTCATATCAACTAAGGTTAGGTTACATTTAATTTAGAAATAACCACTTTTTAGCACATTTGCACAAATTACAAGTGTCCACTATAAAACACAAGTGATATTGCAGCGTTTTTATAACAGTTTTCAATAAAAAATCAGTGGCGGGTCAGTAGTCAATAATTACCAAATGATTATCATATCAAGACTCGATGATAAAAATATAGTAAGAATATAAATAACAAACAAATAACGTGTCAGTGGTCAATAATAGCCATTCTACCACCACCAATACCTATAAAACATTATGTATCCATTTTTCTGACATCCTGTACCTCTATATCTTTCACTCCTCAAATAAACTTCCTTTGTTCACCTTATTTATAATCCCTCAGCACAATGGCAACTTACGAAATATATCTCAATAGCTTCAGGAATCCCTAATGTTCAGCTGATTATAAATATCACTCTTAATACATACTGTTGGACGGTAAAATATCTTAAGTATAGTCTGGTAATCTCTCAAAGACACACACACCATTGTCTGCTGGTCTAGTCAGGGTATACAAGCACAAAGCTTTAATAATAATAATAATAATTATAATAATAATAATAAAAGGAAGCAGAAGAAATCAAGGAAGTTTTTTTTTCATATATTTATCTGGTTTTTTTTTCTCGAATTACTCATATATTTATTTATTTATATTTTATTCAATAACAACTTATTCTTAATTATTATATCCTTTGCGGGTTAATTTATCGTTACAGATTGTGATGCAAGTTTCTTTTTCATGAATCATTTCCATCCAGCTTCTACCATGACTCTTCAATATCAGGTTCTTCAGTATTATTTTTTTGGCATCTACTCTGCCTAGTGATTGATGGGAGGTGAAGCTAAAGAAGGCTACTGTGTTGGGAAATAAAATACGAGCTGTGGTACTGATATTTTTATTATAAACCAGCTTAGTTGAGCACCCCTCTTAATTATATACTTATACAGTAAATACTATTAAATGTCATTAAACTAAATATTCACTTTAGTACGATATTTACAAAAGTTTATGTACACAATTACAAGAGGATGATCATAGTAAGACAAGAATCTACTTAAGTTTCTCCACGTAAAATCAAAATAATAAAAACACAGACAGTGATTATTTATGGCTCATAGAGGCTGATGATAATAATATTATTTAAAAGAAATAATTATTGTACACCCTTATATGCACACTCGTATAAACTTAATTTACACGCCCGTTTTCTCTCTTCTCGGTAAGAATAGGAGTCAGGGTGGCGCGATTGTTGAGACACTGAGAGAACAATACAGGTTTGTGGTTGTCACAATCATTGGTGTCTCACAGAACTTCTTCCACTAAATGCTTCGTAGAGGTGGGAAAATTTGTTCTTTTACTTTTGCTTTGATCCACTGTACCACTGATCGGCTCATTAGCTACTTGGGCGGTCGGTCACGTCTCTGTTACGGTTTTATTGTCATCACATTTTTTCTTTAACAGGGAAGATAATATAGAGTTCACGTGGTATACGAACTTTAGCTCAACAGTTTGAGTTCTTAGCTTGTTGCAGCGTGACATGTACAGAGTGTATTCACTGATTTACAGTATAGTAGTAGTGATCCTTCGAGGAGCTCCGCCATGACGTCGCTCCTTATTGTCCAGAGTTGATGAATCTTCCTTTATGAAAGAGAGCCAACCTACAGTCCGCGGTAGACTCGTGCCACTATCTCGTTTCATTTTCAGAAACAAGTTTGGCAGGGGCTGTATGTACCGTTCATTTACGTGGGTGAGGTTATGGGCAGAGAACCTCAGGTGGCGGAACTCGGCCGCCCTTCTAGGGGTCTCCTGGGCCAGGTCTTGTGACTGAGGAGTGTGGCAGACACGCTGGTAAACTTGGACAACGTGAGGTTCAGGGGGAGCAGGTGCTGCTCTGTCCACTCCTCCACAGTGGCAGTGTTGTGGTACTGGGTCAAAACCGCTTCTGCCTCGCCGTGCAGGTCTTTCAGGGCTGAGATAAAGGAGCGCAGGTTTGTCATGTACTCACGCACCCTATTTGGGGACGAAAAATTATGACGGATGTTGTAGGCTGTCAGCCAGCCACCCCTCTCTTCTGCTTCTCTCTGCAAGGTCTTCACATCGTCCCTCAAGCGGACGTACCGGTGAAGGAAGGAAACCATGTTGGCACCAGGAAAGGCGCAGTCGCGGGCAGCCCAGAGATGAGGGTCTCTGGCAGGGTCGAGCATCACATGTGGGGGACAGTCCAGCAGGGTGTGGGCGTCGTGCAGTGTGGCCGGAGTCATAAACCCACGGGAAGCTGTCAACAATGTCACTACCAGCGACGGCGTGGACGGGGGCAGCAGCTCACACAATACTGCAAAATGATCGTAGCGAGACCATCCGGTGATCACAATGCCGGCAACATTTAGATTCGCGTAGTGCTTCATCCGCTGACCTACCTGCACCCAGGCTAGGGTGTTGGCGGCGTGCCTGGCTGCATCCGGCATAATGGCGAGGGGCCCTGTGGCGCCTTTAAAGGCCGGAGCCAACCACACCCTGGGGAAGACGGCCGAGTAAGTCCTTAATATGTAGGGTGGCACCATCCTTGATACATCCGGTCCATATGCCCACACTGTGGGCTCCACCAGCCCGGCCAAGGAGTGCAGCAGGTAAGACGGCGCGTGTCGCAGCATATCGTCCCACACCAGCACTCGTACCCCCCACCTGGACTTGACGTGTTGTGCAACGTGCGCCACGTGATCTACGTACAGCCGGAGGGGCGCTTGCTCACGTGCCTGACAACGCTTACACTGGGCAAGTGTAAACACTTCATCAGCGCCGATGTGAATGATTGACGTGGGTACCGCCTCCATGAGTTGATTGACCGCTTCGATGACCAGTCGCGCCGTGCCAGGGTGGGAGGGGCACGCCTCCGCCGGGCTCTCCCCCTCCCTCAGCATCACCCACTGTGGCAACTTGAGGGCGTACTCCAGGTGGCCTAGACTCTGCATCAGGTGAACCATCGTCAGTCCTGCAGTCTTAGCTGCTGTCGCAATGTGTTTCACTTCTTCATGAGTGTAGGCGTTGCGGGCGGAAAGGTTGGCTAGGGCACCCGAGAAGGGGAACATGTCTTCCCATTCTAGCAGCACGCCCGTTGCCCCCGCCCGTGCCGCCAGCATCATAATCCCTTCAATAACTTTTATCCGAGGGGCACCGCCTTTTAAGTCCAGGTGCCAAAGGCGGTCAGAGGGCATTTCTGTCCCCACTTCTGTGTGCAGTTCCACTCCCGGCGTATGGTAAACACGAGGCAGATGGCTTTGGCGAGGAGTAACCAAAAATATGGGATTTTTGAGAATAGGAGATGCATTTGACACCAGCCATAACACCGCCACCACTCCCGCCACCGTCAACGCCCCCATCACCAAGCCCAGTCGTCGACGCCGACACTTAGCTGTCATTATTAACATGTTGTTTACAGTACAGGTTTGATCAGTCACATGGATGCAAGACACAAAATGTACTTAACTTCAGGTACGTTATGCTGAAGATGTATAGTAATACTAAGTCTTGTACTTAAACACACGAGTTGTGGCAAGTGTTTATCCTCTGACCACCGCCTGCTGAAGCACCCCTCACTTCCTTTTTCTCCAAACGTGTAGCTGACAACACAAGGAGAGGGGCGGTGTGGGTGATGGCAGTAACACGACTGATGACCGGGAACCATCACCACCCGTCCTGGTAAGTCCCCACCATTGCTGCCAACCAACACGCGCGATATTACCTGCCAGAGTAATCAGATGTTCACAAAAGCAAACATTAACATTATCATTATACCATTGGTTCTCTCTTCAAGTAGGAATCGAGAATTTTGTATTGTCCTTGACTGGCATTTCGGTGCATGGGTGAAAAACAGTGTCAGAGGTAAGAATACCCTTGAAACACACACGACCTTATGAGACTTCACCACTAAGTCATACATATGGCCTCTGGATGTGAACGAACCAAGGCATTTGATACTTACACGGCAAACACATATCACCGTGTCTCAGTAATTAAAGATATAACCTAAAGTTTCAGCCTGTGTGTGTGTGTGTGTGTGTGTGTGTATAATGGGGACAGCTGGTGACACAAACGTACAATACCTTACGTCATAAATAAAGGCGTGGGTTCATTTAGTGGTGGTGGTGGTAAGTGTGTCAGTGTGGCGTGACTGTGTTAGTGGTGAGGTGGTGGAGATCCTGTCACTGTACCCGTCTGTGGGAAAAAATTAGGCAACTGACAGAGAATGGCAGATAGTGACAAACATATTCTGGTTGAGAGACCTAACCTAACCCCCGAAATAGTATTAGGGTGGTTAATCTTCAGGTGAAATAAGCTGGGGTGGAGATTCTTCTTCAGGAGATCCAGCTTTTCTTTCCATCTTTCATCTCTTCTTTCGTTTTGGTTTCTTTTACTGTTCTCGTAACTCTTCTCATCTTCTCTCTGTCCTTCCTCCTTCTTTCATACTATTTTCTTTTCTTGTTTTTGAATTCACATAATTATCTCAGCTACACTTTCTATGACTTTTTTCTTGTACTGTATGTGTGTGTGTGTGTGTGGGTGTGTGTGTATCTAATTTAATGAGACAATTTAACTCCAAGAGAGAGAGAGAGAGTTACTATCATCGTGGGGGTAGGAGTGGGTGGGGTAGGAGGTGGGGGTGGGGGTGGTCAACAATACTACAGGAAGCGGGTCGTTGAAGCTCCCGGGACGTGCCAGTGACCGGACGAGGTGCACTGTGTGGCTTCCTACTAATGTCCGGCACCCCCTCCCCCTTAATCTTCCCCCTTCCTCCTTCTAACACCTTTCTCCCCCCTCCCCTCACACCGTTCGGCAAACCCCTTTACATCTTCCCCTCCCTCATCCCTCTCCCCTACCTTCACACCTCCTCCACCCTCACCCTTCCCTTCCATCACACACACACACACACACTTCCGACCCTTAGATTGTGAAATAATGGTCAACAATGTAAGTCCTTGAACACCTCAGTGATTACATAATAACTCACATTATAATCATTGTACAGACTAATTTGTGTCGTTTAGCTCCCGACTGTCAACACGCCCACAGCTGTAATGATTTGCCTCTGTATGGCTCAACTTTATCTAGTTTAATAATTATATAAAAAACTAAATAAAATAAAATCGAATAAACTTGCGTCATCTATCTTTACTAATACCAAATCAACAATAATATTTATATCTGATGGTAACCTGTCAGTCTGTCACAATACTTCGGTTTGGGCTTTATGAAATGTTGATATTGAACTGCACTTGCAATAATAAAGACCCAAACATGCTATATTAAATTTCATACTATTATTAACGTAAATAAAACAATCACTATATAACCCACTAATATTTCAAGAGGTGTATGTCTTTTTTTTTATATCTAAGTTGAGTTGAATATATTGCATTTCAGTTGTAGGAAGCTCTAGAAACACGACGTGAAATATTTAAGTTTCCTCAGGATGCACTACGGTATTTGGAGATTAAGTTATGTTATTGATCTATGAATCGATATCAGACTTTCATAATTCAAAGCTATAGTAAAATTAATGCAATCTTAATACTGTGGTTTGTGTGCTTCCATATTTTACAGGGGTGTGTACTGGACGGCCAACTGTCACCTCTTGCTAGGCTTGTTGTTTTTTGCTTATCACTCTAAAATCATGACTTTTATCAACGAGGAGACATTTTCATTCCTCTATCACCTGTTATTAAGAAGGACCGTTACTTCTGAATGTTGTACTTTGCTGTTTGCACTGCCATTTGGCTTGTCACTGTCCTCACATGATCTGCCTCAAAATGTAAAAAAGACGAAGCTTCGACATACTAACTGTTACTTCAGCAATGAGGCAGGGCAACCAAAACCACACCCCTTTCCTCAAGTGTGTATGAGAAATAATCACAAGAACCGTAGGTATAAAACTTAAACACTGATACCTAAAATATGGTCCTGAATCACATTGTTAATTTTCCGAGGTGACCATTTTTTTTTTAATTATTAGGACAAATATTTGACCGATAATTTTTCAAAGTTAGAATTCTTAGAAACAAGTTAATGTTTCTTTATTCTTCTCAAATTATCGTGTGTGTGTGTGTGTGTGTGTGTGTGTGTGTGTGTGTTTCTCTTGGTGACATAGATTTGGTTTAATATTAAACAACAAAACAAAATATATTTTGTACTTTTTTTACAAAAAATGTCTTACACAGACAACTGTAAAGTTGGACTGGCCTGCAGTACAACTGTTAACATCTAGTTCATGAGACAAAGGTGAGGTGTGCCTGCCTGCCTCCTCTCCACCATGTTGCAGAGTAGAGGCAGCCAAATGCATTATGGTAATTTAAGGTTGGGGACACACAAGGTTGAGACTATCACAAAACTTATCGTTCAAACAGCGGCTCATACAGTAATAAATCTACTATGATTCTGACTTAGAACAAGAATTACTATCAGTCTCTCGACAGCCTCAGTGTCGCCAACAAAATGGTGTCTGAACAGTACTGAAATATTTTGATTTAGTTTTCATTATGTATGATATAACCAACAAGGACTATAAATACATGAGTTCTAAAATAATAAATAGAGGTTGTGTTGTTGAGCGAAGGATTCCCACAAGACTAAACTTGTTGTGAGTCACGGGACTGGCAGTCTTTGTAAACACACCACTTAACAAACTTATAGTATAGTGAAGGGGATAAATAGGGGCTATGTACAGAGTGAGAGAGGATCCCTGTGTGGCTCATGTTAGTTGAGCCGCTGGAGCTCGAAGATGGCTTCCTTTATGGTGTCTTCCTCGGGGTCCTCGCCGGGGAAGCCCTCAGGCGCCGCAACTTCAGGGAAGGCCTTGATGTACTCGTCGGACACGGGCGTCTGCACAACCTGTGATCTGGGTCGCGTGATGGGCGTCAAGGGGCGACGAAGTGTCGGACGACGCCTTGGAGACAATAACTGCCTCTCTCTGTCCCTAGAGGGACCCGGGGTCGTCAAGGGAGTTTCATTATCCAGCGGCTGGGCGAGGCTGTTAGTTGAGAACGAAGAGGAGGAGGAGGTAGACTTTTCTTGTGTGTTGCTACTTTGTGCCTGACGTAGCTGCTGCAGGACCCCCACACCACCAGGGAGTTGGGACGTGCTGGTGCTACTTGACTGTCCCCGCCACGACTGTGATGACGACGATTGACTGTTCTGTTGGAGGGTGAAGCTGTTGGCCAGCTGACGACTGGGGAAGAGTCGTTGAAGGCGGGGTGCTACTGTGGACTGGTGGGAGGGGAAGTTAAGAGGAGGCTTGAGAGACTCGCTGGGTGGGGTGGGGGGGTTGTTGGGATCTATTGTGGGCTGAGGGTTGACGGGAGCCACCACAAAGGGCAGGTTGAGGGGAGCTACGACGGGGACCATATTGACAGGAAGTATAACGGGGATCATGTTAAAGGGAGACAGAGGTGGGGAGGGGTTGAACGACGTGGATTCTTGTGAAGGAACCTGAGGTGAGGGCGCTCTGAAAGTGTTCCCAGCTGAAGGTACATTGAATACTGGAGGTTGTGTGCTGAAGAACACGACGGGTGGGGGCGTAGTTGTGGGCGCGTTGAAAAAGTTCAGAGTATTTGGTGCTTTGAATGATGCCTGAGGTGGGGGCGTGTTAAACGCCGGAGTCTGGGTGCTGAAGACGACGACTGGTGAAGGAGTCTCAGCGAGGGTCGTGGGAGAGGTGGTCAGGTCCTGGGAGTTAGTGAGGGTCATCAGGGACAGCGTCGGGGGGAGGTTAGGGCCAGAGGTTAGTGGGAGGGGACCTGTAACAAGGTCGGCAGGGTGAGTAAGCGTGGTTATTACCTTATAAATTAGACAATCAGGTCAATGGTGCAGGTCAATAATGGTGTCTGAGGGTCACACAAGCAAGCAGTCAGGTCACAACAGGTCATGTGAGCACTGTGGCAGTAAGCAGGGAGTTAATTACCAGTGAAGGAGTTAGTAAGGGGGGAATTGGGTCTTCTATGAGCAAGGCGAGTGCCGAAGGGCAGGATTGAGTCACGTCTTTGGGGGAACACAAAGCCCAAGTTGTTCCTCTGAGGCTGGCCGTCGGAGATGGACTTGCCCGAACCTCTACCATCCACACTGCCGACTGTGTTACTGAAAGTAAAACAAAATTATATTTTCTCTGACTACAATGGCTTAAACAAATTAACTTACATCCTACTGACAAAATAGTTATTTCTTTAATATTGTTTATTGTTATTATTTATCCTTCAGTATTTGGTCAATGTTTAGGTCAATATCCATTTTTAGTTGACTATGTTTTCGTCTAAGAGTCGTGAGTTACCCAAAGATGTCATACCTGCAGCAGTCAGAGCGTCACTAGACGAGTCATACTTACTTGTGGGCCTCCAGCGGGGTCTGCCCCTTCTCTACCTTCTCTTCCTGGATGAGAGGGACGACCTCCTCCTTTAACCCCTCACCTCTCAACTCGTGTTTTTCATCATCTTTTTCTTTTATAAAATCATTCTCGTTATTTTTGTCTTGGTCAAGTATTACGGAGACGCTGGGGCGGTGCCTGGGAGTGCCACGGTGCCTGACAGAAAAGAGCCCAGAGTGCCGGCGGCCGTCTTTGGAGGAAGAAGACGAAGACGAAATAATTCGTCGACGTGGAATAGGCCGGAAACGTCTGCGTGGTAGATCTCGAGAGCTGGTGGTGGTGGTGGTGTCTGTGGTGCCTGAGTCAAAGATTGTTGTAGAGGTCTCAATCGATGGAGTAGTGGTGATGGTGATAGTGGTGGTTGTGTTCGTGGTGGTAGTCGATGGCGTGGCAGTGGTTATGGCAGCCTCCTCGGTAGTAGACTTTACAGGATTCGCGATACTGAACCTTGAAGGTGTTTCATCTGATGTCGTAGACTTGGTGTTGAACAATGGCGCCCGAGACCTATTTCTAGGGTCGAGGTAGTTACCAAGACCACCTCCCAGCAAGGCCCTGCCTGTCCCTCGTGCTGGCCGGGGCTTGTCAGAGGCACTGTTGTCAGAGGCACTGTTGTCAGAGTTGCCTTTGGCAAAGCTGAAGGATCTGAGTCTGTTCTTCCGTGAGCGAGGACCGAAAGAAATCTGAACCCTTTGTCCAGGAGCAGAATACTCGAAGCCCGACTCATCATTAGCGAAGGGGCGGAAGTTATGTAGAGGAGAGTTCTCTGATGGCGGGTTACGACGCGACGACCCAAACTGGCTGCTGGTAATACTTTTCGACTGACTAACAGAGGACTGGCTGGCTACTGAGTTAAAGGCCTGGGAGCTATCCAAGCTGGAAGCAGTATTGGCAGAAGCTTGAATGATATTACGAGGGTTTGAAGCGTCACGTAGAGAGCTGGAAAGACGATGAGACGGCATCAGCAGCCGATGTGATGGTATTTCGTTAGCATGCATGTGTCTGTAAGTGCACTACGACTATACCTGCAGGGGTTACAGCGCTACAACTACTTCACCAAGTTAGAAGTGACTACTTATTTAACCTTTTATAGTTAGTGGCAGACAGCGTGCAGTCTAGTAGAGCTGACGGGAGACATCATAGTCAGAAGCAAGAGAAAAGCGTAAGGTATCATACCGTGCTGGAACACCAATTAGGTGCTAAAGGCCCACAGTTCCCCAGGTACACTTGGTTAAGATAAGGAAGAGGCGGCATCTGGGAATTATGATCTAAATGACTGTAAAGTGAGCAAGATGATAACCAAGCGATGACTCCTCTTTATTCATCGTCACTAAGTAAACAGATCACAATAACTTCTGTATCAACTCAAGAGAGGGTAGTTGTCCTCGCTTGCAGTGTGGAACAACTTTTGAGAGCCACCAACAAGAGATATCACATGTGGAGAGGACTAGTGCTGGAGAGGGAGAGTAAAGGTGGGAACAAACAGAGAAAAGTGCCCACATGATTGACTGAGAACGATGGTGAGAAACACTCAAGAGAAGAGTTCCCATAGAGCTGCGGTGACGAGGCGAGTGGAAAGGAAGAGTACGTGCAGAAGGACGTGCCTCTATCATGGGATTGTGAGGTTGAGTCCCAGAAGTTATCTCAACTCGGCAGCAGGAAGTGTGTGTGTGTGTGTGTGTGTGTGTGTGTGTGTGTGTGTGTACGAAGGCGGAGAGCCGGGTGTCTGTACTGTGACCATAAACACCAGTATGATAGGTCGAGTGATGGCCTGTGTAGGACCTCAGGTGTTCCTCATACAACTGACGGAGCTGCAACACTACACCTCCACTACACAACTGACGGAGCTACAACACAACACCTCCACTACACAACTGACGGAGCTACAACACTACACCTCCACTACACAACTGACGGAGCTACAACACTACACCTCCACAACACAACTGACGGAGCAACAATGCAACACCAGGAAATAATCGTCAACAACACATCATGTCGACCAATGGTCATATGTTTACCCTGTTGACGAGACTCCCACACTTACTGGCCGCCGTCAGATTATTTTATTCAGCCTAGGTAAACCTCCCGCAGCCACAAGGTTAATAATAATAATACAACTACTTGTCTATGTACAGGTGTCAACAACCAGCATGCCTGTTTGTTATGAGTCAACAACAGCTACTTGGTCTACACGGGAGTGTTGAGTGTCGTGGGTAGACCCAACTCAGGCTGTGCAGATTATGGACAACATTTACTTGTCCTGACAATTTTTTGAGGAAATTTAAGCCCGATTTATTTATGGAAAAGTTAAATAAACATTTTAAAACATTCAAATTATTGTTTATCAACACACAGATCACTCGTGTCCATGTAAATTGTGTCAGTGGCGGTAACTATTGTCGCGGCCAACACTTGTCACCTCAAGTCACACTCTCCCCTCCCCTATATTCAGGTGTCAGTGGTGTTAACACTTGTCATGTTGATGGACCTCCTGAGTTAAACATGTACTGTACAGTGAGGCAGAGTTAAACATGTACTGTACAGTGAGGCAGAGTTAAACATGTACTGTACAGTGAGGCGGGTCACAGCACCTGACAAATTCCCGTCAAGTTTATTCCTCTCAAAATATTAACTTGTCAAATGGGCAAGTGTCGGTCACACACAGACCTGTAAACTTATTTGTGCGGCTCCTAGTCTGGGCACGACCGGGCACTGCTAGTCTGCACAGCCTGTTTGGGTCTTGTCTCAGAACAGTGTCCGTACCTCACTGACTCCTCCTCCTGCTCAATACACCCACCTGAGGAGGCTGTCAGTGAGGTATAGTTACTCTCCTCTAATAAAAAAGGTCTATAAATCTATCAATGTGAGTTTACAATACTGTATACATACCTAAACATGAGAATACAAAAACAAACTTACATAATCATACATAATTAATGAAGGCCAGTAATCACCTAAAAGACAGGTAATAAGGTCATATATGTAGTAACTAAGGTAACTAATTACTTTTGACCAGGTAACGTGAGAGAGGAGACCTAAGTGTGGCAGAAACTTGGGTTATTACCGAGTGACACTTGACGTGTGACGCCTCACAGTTATGGTCTCTCTCTAGTGAAGTGTGACTGATGTAACTTTGGTGATGATAATAATAATAATAATTAACCTTTTGTTATTGTTTTTGTTATTAATAAAACGGAAAACAAAAATAACAAGAAGGCGACAGTGAAGGTTGAGGCACGGGAGGAAGGGAGGAAAGGCCGATGGGAGGGAGGTGGTGAGGGATGGAGGGAGAGACTTACTCAGAGTGAGGAGTGATGTACACCTGTTGGTCCTGTACTTGGCTCGTCACGTCCACATTGAAGGTTCTGAGGAGATAAAGAGCCCCTCAGTCATATTTATTCTAAGTTAGGAAGAGAACATCTATTTTAAGTTAGGAAGAATTTTTTTTTTATAAGTTAGGGAGAAAACATGTTTATTCTTAGTTGGGAAGAAAACATGTTTATTCTAAGTTGGGAAAAAAACGTGTTTTTTCTAAGTTGGAAAGAAAACATGTTTATTCTTAGTTGGGAAGAAAACATGTTTATTCTAAGTTACGTGTTTTTTCTAAGTTGGGAAGAAAACATAATTATTCTAAGTTTGGGAAGAAAACGTGTTTATTTTAAGTTGGGCACACGAGAGAGGTGCCAGCAGTACAGTACTCACAGAGGGTTGGGTTGTGGTGCTGGGGCGGGGAACACGAACTGGTCTACAGTGCTGTAGGGGAGACACCACACCACCACGTTAGTCACTACATACTCCTCCTTCTCCTGCTTTAGGCTTCATTACATAGAGGGAGAAAGTAGTACAAAGTGGGTACGATAATGTGTGTAACCCAAGAAGCTGATCAATATACTGGAGTGATATAAGAGACTGATCAATATACTGGAGTGATATAAGAGACTGATCAATATACTGGAGTGATATAAGAAGGTGCAGGACACTTATAACAGGGCGGTGTTGTTATGGTGAACAGTTGGGTAGTAACATGAACGCCGTCCACTTGTGTCGTCTGGTCAAAACAACAACTGTGTTTGGTAGTGATAAGGACCCATAGGTGTACTGTGTCCCCAGCTGGGCATACATACCAAGAGTCAAGTCGAGGTCACACTTACTTGAGCGGTGCATTGATGGTGTCAGAGTTTCCAGGGAAAGGAGGGAATGAGGGAGAGGAAGAGGAAATTAGGGAGGAATCTGCGAGTGGTAGGGAGCCCATGTCTGCAGTCTTCACCTGTGGCGAGGCTGAGGCCAGAGGGATGCCTGGGGTGTCCTGGCTCGCGGCCGAAGAGAAGGTAGATTCCAATAATTCAGGCTGTGCAACGGAGAAGGAAGGGAGCGACCCAAACCCTGTCTGGTCCACCTGAACCTCACCCACCAGGTGTGGCTCCCCTTGGATAAAGACCCCAGACCCGCCGCTGTGGAACGACCCAGGTGAAGATCCCTGAGAAAACTGCTGAGGGTTGTTAGATACAAAGTCTTCAAATCTCGGTGGTTCCTGCAGCGACCCATCAAGTGTTCCAGGCACAACAGAAGCACCGCCGTCCTGGAACAAGTTGGACGACAACCCCGGAGAGGTCTGCTCAGAGCCATCATTACTGATGTACTCGAAACGTTGGAAATTCTGAACCGGACTACGTGACCCAACGACGTTATCCCCCTCTACAGAACCTTCATTTTGAAAGAAGCTAGACGAGGCTTGCTGTGAAAACTGCTGTGTCGGGATATTGTCGAAGTTTTGACCGACTAGATTGCCTTGTACCACAGACCCGCCAGACGAGGAGGATCCCTGGAACGTTTGTTGTGAGTCCTCGTTAGTGTTGAACTGGAAACTATCATAATTCTGACCAATGACTGACCCGACGAGGTCACCTGATACCACAGACCCACCGGACGAGGACCCCTGAGAGAACTGTTGTGGTGAGACGTTGTTGAACTGAGTAATTTCAGACCTCGGAGGAATGTAGGACGCGTCTAGGATCCCTGACACAATAGATCCGTCATCGTGGAAAGAGCCAGACGACTGTTGTGAGAATTGTAGTGACGGAAAATTGTTGAAATACTGATCAGAAAGTTGAGACCCGACGAGGTCACCTTCAACCACTGACCCGCCGGACGATGATCCCTGAGAGAACTGTTGTGTAAAGCCGTCGGTACTGAACTGAGCATCTCCAATACTCTGAGATTGTTCTTCAGAAGGTACATAAGACTGTGCAAGGTTCCCTTGTACGATAGAACCATCGCTTTGGAGAGAACTTGACGACCCCCGAGACGATTGTTGAGATCCCTCAAATAGTGTTTGATCGAAACTGTTGAACTGATGCTGGGAGAAGGCCACAGGCTGCAACTGTTCTATAGTCGGTAAGACAGGTCCTGGCACCGACACAAACTGAGACTCACCACTTGACTCCTGATTAGTCCTCAAGAAGACCGACTCTATATTTTGACCACTAGATCCCCCGTGAACCTCAAAAGCACCTGGCTCTCCTATCACCTGAGGAGTTCCGGCGACAACTTGTGGCTGAGACACTAACACAGTCTGTGGGTCTCCTACACTCTGTACCTGAGGATTACTCAAACTCACTACTTGAGACTGACCCGGCTGGCCCTGGGAGGATGACTGGAATATGGGCACTCCCGGGGACACAGATGAACCAGCGTCAGTATAACGTGTGTCCTGGCTGCCTGAAGGGAACCCAGTGAACTGGAGTTGTTGCTGGGACTGTGAGGCGCCTCCAGGTGACTGTCCCTGGGAGGAAGTCTGGAACAGGGACACTCCAGGGTAAATGTTGACATCAGCTTCCACTATTCCTTGAGGCAATTGTCCGGCAACAAGTTGTGGCTGCGACACTAACACAGTCTGTGGGTCTCCTACACTCTGTACCTCAGGGCTACTCAGTGACACTACTTGAGACTGACCCGGCTGGCCCTGAGAGGATGTCTGGAATAAAGACACACCCTGGGACACAGATGAACCACCGTCAGTATAACGTGTGTCCTGGCTGCCTGAAGTGAAGCGAGTGTACTGGGGGCCCTCCTGGGACTGTGAGGAGCCTCCTAGTGATTGTGGAGGATTAACAGCCACAAACACAGGCTGCGAGACAGACAAACTCTCGGGCTGTGACACGGAAATCAGCTGTGCCTCACTCACTGACACCAGCGAACTGCCACCAATTGTGCCCTGACTCGACTCCACGAACTGAGGAGAACCTACATCCACCACCTTCAGCTCACCATCAACGACTCGCGGGGACAATGAGGGCGCCGCTACCACCTGCAGACCACCTGCGCCCTCTACCTGAGAGCTGGTATCGACCTGGGAAAGGAATTGGGAGGTCTGGGAAACGGCGTTGTATGGAGCGTCGAGGATGGCGTCACCAGTAGCGTCAGGCTGATTCACCGTCAGTTGGCTGTGAGGGTAACATGCAACGCTCCCATTAACATGCGTATCATATCTTGCTGCTCTGCCACCACACACTTGAGTCTACTCTCCAGGCCTCAAGCAAGTTCTTCTACTACAGTCAACTGTCTGTACTGTACTCAAGTTTCATACTTTTAAACTTAGTGATTAGTTTATTTTTAATCCATCTTAACTCTTGTCAATGTGAATTAGTTCAGTAAGCTGTGTTTGCTGTCTTGTGTCGCTCAAACTAATACTGGTTGTGAGCGAAGTCTTGTTGACTCTGTTATAAATATTTAAGCTGATATTTTAAAGAGTTTAAAGTATATTGTAGTTTAGTGTTGGTGTTGGGTTTACGTGACTAACAAGAGAGATAAAGAGAAACATAATCCTGGTCTCTTGGTTCCTCGTCTCTGCTGTACTGTTTGTGTCCGGTAAAAGTGTCCGGTAAAACATCGACATTTCCAAAATTATCAACTATTTTCTTTGTGTTTATTTCTTTCTCGAGTGAAGGAATATTTTGGAGTGTTTACTTCACCTTAGATGTGATCCTCAACATGTTCAACACTTGAGATGTTATGTACCTGAGAGAGTTTGAGGCTAAGACCTGGACTAACTTGCTTGTGACCTGACCACTTGAGTTCTTCTCATGCAGAGAGACATGCAACTTGTCTCGTATTGTGAAGGTAAACAAACACTGCCTCACAGTTATCATCATGCTCTTATTGAAAACTTTACCTCATCAACATCATCACGTTTAGCTGCTGTCAATTATTATTATTTACTCTACAGATACAACAACAATTTGGTGAACCATGCATCACTAGTGTAGTGTTATACTGGGAGGGAGGAGGTGGTGTTATCAAGCGACCATTGGTGTGAGTTACCACACAGCCAAGAACAGTCCTTCCCATTGGTCTATATCAGCCTTGTGTTACTCTAAGCATGATGGCCTTAACTATCCTCCACCTGTGCCGTCAAGTAGCATCAGAGGACACTAGATTATGGCTGGTGTCACTGTTGGGTGTTGGAGGTTCTTGTGTGTCGTGATCACACCAATGGACATGTTTGATGGTGTCTTTATTAGGTGTGGACTGTGTGGTGGTGGTAGCATTATCTCCAGTGTGTACCTTGCATGGTGTTAGGAGGTGTGTGGTGTAGGTACAGTGCAGGTGGTGTGTGTAAGGGGGGGGGGGTAGAGTGCACGGGGAGAACACCATTTTATAGTTAAGAGGGGGTGAGTGCTCAGTCGTTAATGATCACTTGCACTGTGCATTAAACCTCTCTGGTATCTCAGGGGGCGAGTGATGCTTTAAACACATAACACTTACCTCTGATCTACCGCCACTCCGAGGTCGGGCTGTGAGACTGACAACACATCAGGCTGAGAGATGTCCAGGACTGTGCCCTCCTGCGGCTCCCCAATTGACAGATCAGTAAACTCTGGGTCACCAAGACTAATGAGTCCGACGCCTCCATCGATCACGTTCACCTGAGGGACAACATTTGTGACCACTTCTTGTACAGCGTCCGACTGTCTCAGGTCTATGTCAGCAAGCTGGAACTCTTCTTCCGCCACTGGTACTTCAGACTCCAAGACAGCCTGGACAGTCGGCTCAACAAGGTCATTAACCAATGTGTTAAGCACAAGCTCAGGAACATCTGCAGGTAAGGTGTGTATGACTTCCTCAACCTCGGGTCCTGTGGTGCCGATCACCAATATGTCTTCCAAGAGATCGCTGTAAGGAAGACACTGAGTTATAAATATGTCTAATGGATCCCTAGTGATAACAACTCTTAAATAACTAAAGACATTTCTGAACTGTAGTTATTAGTGAAAGTTATGTTGATGTTATCTTCTGATAACCTGAAAAATGTCTTTGACTAATTATTAGTTTTGATAAGTTATTTTGGATTATTCTTTTAGTTAAGATTAGTAAACTATGATATTGTTAATGAGTTAATCAGTGTTGGTAGGTATTAGTATTAAGTAAGTTAGTGATGAATCATTCATACTTGTTATTATGGATGACATCAATCAAAATTATGTAAATATTGACATCTTAAAATCTCTAGGCTATATAGTGCATCTTTACTTAAGAAAAACACCCTATACAGTATACACACTCATGACACGCCATAGACGGAGATACAGGTGAAAATTCTCAACCATTTCTACAATAATTCTATTCCCTAATTAGAAATAAAAGATCCAATTAAGTTCTTTAGTTTAATGAAAGTTTAGAGGCCATAACTGTGGTGTAGGCAAGTTTTTATTTGTATTGATAGTTCTGGGAAAACCTTCTACCTTTGACTCACTGTGAGTGAGATTTGTCCTACAGTTGTGGTGAAATTTTAACGTAGGATCATTTAAGAGCCTTGGCTGTGGTTACGTAATGAGAGATTATTACAGAAGACTACCTTATCAGTAATTTTGAATTGCCATAAATTGAGAGAAATATCGCTAAATAAATCAAATTATTCTACCCGGTTAAGTTGACATCAGGATGAGTAGCAAGTCCTGATCATAGTCAGCAATAGTTGAGTCTCCCCCTCGAGGCACATTGTCTGACCCGATTTTCTATAGTACATTTTCTTTAGTCTGTCTTGAGTTTAGTCTGTTTAGGTTTTGATCAGTTAAGTTTGGCCGCCGTAAATGACCTCTTAGCCAGGTCAAGCCAGTTCATCACCACATACTGTTGAAACAGCCAGCTCAAAATGTAGGTGTTCCGGGCGTCAAAACCCACAGTCACTTATGGAAGTCAGAAAGTTTAGACACGTATCAGTACAAGTGGGCTACAAGCTTCGGTGTAAAGTATACTAAATGTATCTGTCTTGTGGCGAGCTTAATGTATGGCAGTAATTGTTTTTTAATCATGGTAGTTAATATTGACAGTTGAGGTTGGAGGTGCAGGATAGTGTACAGTACAGTACTTACCCCGCCGAGGTGGTCACTCGCTCTTCCTTCTCCGTCTCGACAAACACTGGCGCCTGAAACATCATCACCCAATTACCTTCAATAATCCAAAGGACACATGTGTTAAGAATATATTTATTGGTGTTTTAACCATCTACACAAATTATTAAAACACCTTTACTGTTCCTGAAGGATTCTAACCCACACTAATACAATCAAATCATTCTTCTCGTATTAACTGAAAGGATTTTGGCATCGTCCTCACCATAAGCCGAAGGATATTCTTACTGTTATGAAAGTATTATTAAACTAAGGCAATTGTTGTCTTTTAATTGAAATTACTAATGAGTTTTGATTTATATAATAGTTAATTTATTTTCTTTGTTTTTTAATGAAAGGTTGTGTCTATACTCACGTCTTGGTCAAACACCCGAAGGTTGATGTTATCCAGTAGGCCGATGGGGGCGAGTGTCTCGACTACCGGCCACAAACATAATAATTATTAACACATTTAATAAAAATATAGTAATAATAAAACTAATAATAATAATAATAATAATAATAATAATAATAATCATAATAATAATAATAATAATAATAATAATAATGTAGTGAACAAAATAGTAACTCAACTCACTCTCATAGAGGGTGGGGGTGTCGACCTGTGGTACCTCACTGACAACAGGCTGTGGGTCGTCCTCAGTCAGTACATACACCACGTCTTGTGTCACCTCCTCCTCCATCATCCTGGGGTCACGAACACCAGCACCTAGCCTGATGGTGGGGGAGAGCAAGACTGGTAAAGGTCACTCAGTATGTTGGTGAGAGAGGGAGAGTTCTGTTAATGGGTCATACAGAACTCATAACACGAACAGTTATAATGTTAATACGATTATCAGAGAGAGAGAGAGAGAGAGAGAGAGAGAGAGAGAGAGAGAGAGAGAGAGAGAGAGAGAGAGAGAGAGACTTACGGTTCACTGTCAACAATGTAGAAGGGTTCCTCATTCAAGGTTCCCGGGTCCTCCTGAAGGTCGAGTGACGGCTCCTCTATAGTTTGTCCCACAACGTCCACAAATCTTAAATCGAAGTCCAGCCTACGATGGTACAAAGAGTTACAAGATATTATAGAAGCTTGTACTGAGTGTATAATTAGTTGTGGTCAGGATACAAATATTTGAAAACATTAATAAGTTTATAAATTATGGTAGTGGTGGTTTGTTATTGCTCTTTGTGTAGTGTTCGTGTTAGTTACTGTATAAATGATTCAAGGTGACACACTGTTTTATATGAGAGTCTAATGGTGGAAGTGAGTGTAGAGGACCGAGGTAGACACTGAGGTCTTGTTGTGAATGTACAATACTCACCCGGGAGCGGAGGTGACAACAGGAGCCGGGGGATTGGCGGAGACTGGAACTACACTGGTCACTGGGGGTGGTTGAGGGGCTGGTGCCACTGGACCTGCCACCTGCATGGGCACCCATGGCTCATTGTCGCACGCCTCGCAGTCCGGTTTTGTGGGTAGAGGGCTGCCGAGGGGTTGGAGTGGAGCTGGGGCGGGAGGAAGAACAGGAGGAAGAGGGTCAGGAGCCGGAATAGAAGGAAGAGGAGCTGGGGCAATGGGGAGAGGTGCTGGAACAATGGGGAGAGGTGCTGGAACAATGGGGAGAGGTGCGTATTGGTTGGTAGGAGCAAGGACGGAGGCAACTGATGCCAGAGGAAGAGGAGAAGGTACCTCGTAGTTGCCATGAGGGGGAGGAGGAGGTGGTACCTCATAGTTATCCTGAGGTGAAGGAGGAGGAGGTACCTCGTAGTTGTCATGAGGGGGAGGAGGAGGTGGAGGTGGTACCCCATAGTTGCCATGAGGAGGAGGAGGAGGTGGTGGTGGTGGTACCCCATAGTTGCCATGAGGAGGAGGAGGAGGTGGTGGTGGTGGTACCCCGTAGTTGCCATGAGGAGGAGGTGGTGGTGGTACCCCATAATTGCCCTTAGGAGGAAGAGGAGGAGGAGGAGGAGGAGGGGGCACCCCATAGTTGCCAGTAGGTTGGGAGATGATTATATCGACAGGCTTGGGGGCGCCGTAGCCGGAGGGAGGAACTTTAGGAACACCGTAAGTTAGTGCAGGAGGAGGTGCGCCATAATTAGGCTTTGTAGGAGGACTGTAAGATGTCTTTGGTGGAGGGCCATAAGATGCCTTTGGTGGAGGGCCGTAAGATGCCTTTGGTGGAGGGCCGTAAGATGCTTTCGGTGCCTTTGGTGGAGGGCCGTAAGATGCCTTTGGTGCCTTTGGGGGAGGGCCATAAGATTTTGGTGGAGGGCCATAAGATGCCTTGAGGAGGGGCCAAGATGCTTTGGTGCCTTTTTGGGGAGGGCCATAAGATGCTCTTTGGTGGGAGGGCCATAAGATGCTCTTGAGGAGGCTGCAAGATGCTTTTTGTGTTTTTGGGGAGGGCTACAGATGCCTTTGGTGGAGGGGCTGTAAGATGCTCTTGGAGAGGGGCCAAGATGCTGGTGCTTGTGAAAGGGGCCGTAAGATGCCTTTTGGTGCTTTTGGGAGGCCATAAGATGCCTTTTGTGGAGGGCCATAAGATGTTTTGGAGGAGGGGGGGCTGCAAGATGCTTTGGTGTTTTTGGGGAGGCCAAGATGCCTTGGGGAGGGGCTACCGTAAGATGCCTTTGGGGGAGGGCCATAAGATGCTCTTGTAGGAGGGCCATAAGATGCCTTTGGGGGAGGGCCATAAGATGCCTTTGGTGCCTTTGGTGGAGGGCCGTAAGATGCCTTTGGTGGAGGGCCATAAGATGCCTTTGGGGGAGGGCCATAAGATGCCTTTGGGGGCCCATAACCCTTAGAAGGAGGGAGAGGTGGCCCATAGCCGCCTTTACCCTTGGACACAGGGGGAGGGCCATAAACAAGAATTGGCGGAGGTCCATAGCCCTTTGAAGGCGCTTCTCTTCCTCCCTTTCCTTTATCGAAGCTGAAGAAATCCGTAAAGCCTTTGAATAAATCCAAGCCGAAGAAACCTTTGTCCTTACTCTTGCCTTTCGGGGCTGGTCGATGTGGGGAAGGTGGTGGAGGGTAGACTGCTGCTGGGTAGGAGCGTTCTTGGGCGTATTGGGTGTTGGAGTGAGATTGTGGCAGAGCGCTGATGCACGCCACCAGAATAACGCCAGCGATGAGCGCCACCTGAGAACACACAACAAATACACTAGTTACTGTGTGCACCATACTGCTGACGACTTAGACACCTAGTTATTATAAAATCACTGTGTAATAAATACAAGTAAACACACCGCTGCCACCAAAGTGTTAGACATGGATTAGATATCATGAATCCAGTCTATGGTACTCAAAATTATGATAATAAAAACAGTAATACCATACGATTATTATTATTACTACTACTACTACTACTACTACTACTACTACTACTACTACTACTACTAATAATAATAATAATAATAATAATAATACCGACAATAACACCCACCTCCCCCTTAAGAAGTATAAATTAATTTTCCTTCCCTTTATTATTATATGCAAGGAAATTCCCCCCATTTTAACCTTCCAACAGGTGTAATACAAGCAGGTGTAAATAGACAGGTGTAATATAAGGAGACAGGTAAAAGACAAGAGCCCTATGCATATATCGTGCCCGAGACAAGATGTAACGCCAAGTGGTGATCATAGCCCGAAGAAGACACACAATAAGGTGATTATAAGTCATTAGGACGCGAACTACGACAGGTGAATGCTATAATGTTATGGTGAGGTGGTAGGGGTGTGGTGGTGGAGGTGTTGTGGTGGGGGTGTGGTGGTGGAGGTGTGGTGGTAGTGGTAGCGGTGGTAGTGATGGTAGTTGTGGTGGTGGTGGTAGTTGTGGTGGTGGTGGTAGTGGGCCAAGTCAACACGACAGATAGGATGAGGTGAACCATACATACCCACCGTCAGCCTCACCTCCCTCACCCCCCTCACCCCCCTCACCTCCCTCACCTCCCTCATCAACACAAGTCTCACCTGGAAACAGAAGAAAAAACAACAATCAATGTGTGACCAAGAAAATTAAATAACAAATCACAGAGTACACATTAAGTCTTGTTACTGTCACGCGTCAATGTTGTCACGCGTCAAATGTTGTCAGTTGTCACGCTCGCTGTTGTCACGACTACCCCCTGTGTGTAATTATAATTTCTGTAACCATAATTTGTTTGTATCCAATGTTTTTTTAAGTAATTACAAGTTCTCTATCTGTAATTCTCTGTAATTTATCTGTAATGAAAGGTTATCTAACTGTAATGAAAGTTTGTCTGACTGTAATGAAAGTTTGTCTGACTGTAATGAAAGGTTATCTAACTGTAATGAAAGTTTGTCTGACTGTAATGAAAGGTTATCTAACTGTAATGAAAGTTTGTCTGACTGTAATGAAAGTTTGTCTGACTGTAATGAAAGGTTGTCTGACTGTAATGAAAGTTTGTCTGACTGTAATGAAAGTTTGTCTGACTGTAATGAAAGTTTGTCTGTTTGTAATAATCACTTTGTAAGATCAACTCGTCTACCAGTCATTTGGAATAAATTGTATAATGAACGGGTGCTGTACATATAGACCAAGATGGCTGCCACTCCTGAAAGCTACCTGGCAGAGTTGTGGTTCTTTGTTGTATACTAAAACACAGGTGAGGTGTAAGTCATCTCCAGGTACCAAGTGTTCTCTCTCTCTCTCTCTCTCTCTCTTCTTCCTCGCCACCAGATGCTTTCACAAAACATTCAACCTCCGGCACTCGTCTTCCTTGTTTATGACTGAGAGTAGCAGAGAGGAGACCACAAGACCTCGTTTATGGGATGAGATCACGCCGTCTTGTTGGACCCGCAGGTGTGATGAACAGGTTGTGTAAGAGTGAAACCCGAGGCAGACAAACCCGACTACCTAACCTAACACACAGCCCTGATGGTCGATTCTGTTGAGGTCTTGCTGTTGTTTACGCTCTGGTGCACGATAGAGGCATTATAAGTGTGATAGGTGGATTATAAGTGTGATAGGTGGATTATAAGTGATAGGTGATTATAATGGATAGGTGATTATAATAAGGTGATTATAAAGATTATAAGGTATAGTGGATTATAAAAAAAAAAAAAAAAAAAAAAAAAAAAAAAAAAAAAAGATTAAATGATAGATGGATTATAAGTGTAATAGTGGATTATAAATGTAATAGGTGGATTATAAGTGATAGGGATTATAAGTGAAGGAATAAGTGATAGGTGATTAATGTGAAGGATAGTGATGGATATAAGGCAAGGATATAAGGAAGGTGATTATATGAATGGTATTTAAGTGATAGGTGGATTATAAGTGTGATAGATGATATATGTGAAGAGATTAAGTAATAGGTGATTATATGAAGGTGGATTATATGAGATAGATGGATTATAAGTGTGATAGGTGGATTATAAGTGTAACAGGATTACAAGTGATAGAGGATTATAAGTGTGATAGGTGATTATAAGTGCAGGGTGATTATGGCAGATTATAAGAAAGGTGGATATATGAAGGTATATTGAAGGTGATTATAAGTGAAGGTGGATTATATGTGCAGATTGCAAGTGTGATAGGTGGATTACAAGTGATAGGTGATTATAAGAGTGATAGGTGATTATAAGGTGATAGGTGGATTGAGACTGTGGATCAGACCCAGAAGAAGAGAGAGAGGAAGAATGGAGTGTGAGGGAAGTAGGAGCTGAGGTGATGAGGAGAAGGAGGGAGAAGGAGAAGAAGGAGAAAGGGAGGAGGAGAGTTGAGCTGTGTCTCGGGATCACGACCCGTCTATAAATGGTTAGGGTAGGCGGCGATGCTCACTTTCTATACCACTTCTATACCACCAGTTAATACTTGGTTGATAATGAACTTCCCCTCCCCCTTCCAGCAAGAAGCAGCAGCAGCAGCAAGTGCTGTTTATCCCAAATTTGCTAGCCCACACTGATTAGTCTTCAATTAGAATATGACTCCAATGTATATGATCCACTGACCTATATATGCTGCTGGTGAATGTGATGTATTTCCTTCTTTGTGTACGAACCTCTGTCCTGTATGGCAGTGAAAAGTGACATTACCCACATGAATCTGACCTATATATAGTGTCAATGAATATGATGCATTTTTGTGTACGAACCTCTGTCCTGTATGGCAGTGAAAAGTGACATTACCCACATGAATCTGACCGACGTATATGTATGTATGTGTGCGTGTGTGTATGTATATGTACATGTACATGTATATGTGTATGTATATATGTACTGTATGTATATGTGTGTGTGTGTGTGTACATATATGTATATGTACTGTCAATGAATATGATGCATCTCTGTGTACGAACCTCTGTCCTGCATGGCAGTGAACAGTGACATTATCCATATCAATCTGACCTCTATACATTTATAGTTGTTAATGAATATGATGTATTTCTTTGTGTATGAACCTCTGTCCTGCGTGGCAGTGAGAAGTGATACCACCCTCAGTGTCAAGAACCTGACTGAATTACTGAGAATAGGCAAACTGTACTACAAGCTCTGCCAATAAATTTGTTAAACTAAAAAACTCCCCCTTCCCCTTCACCCCTCTCCCTACCCCCTTCCCCCTCTCCTTTTCCTCTTCTCTACCCTCCCTCCTCTCCTTCCCCCTCACCTGGGACAAATCTACCGTGAGGATGACAACAGAGGACATGAGGACCTCAGTATAACACGTTGGAGAAGAGGAACAGTTCCTTACAGTGATCTGAAGACGAAGGATTAACTACGAGCCTAAAACTGTTCCCGCCACCGTGATAGACTAACTGATGTAATAATAATAATAATAATAATAATAATAATAATAATAATAATAATAATAATAATAATAATAATAATAATAATAATAATAATAATAATAATAATAATAATAATAATAATAATAATAATAATAATACATCTTGGACCATCGTCGTCATGTTAGAAGAATTATAAGAATGATTTAAAACAGAAAAGAAAAAACGACAATGAAAAATGTAAGTGAAAGGGGAAAGGTTGGGGAGAGGGGGGGGGAGGTGCAGGTGAGTTTCGTCTTAAGAATCAGGACACAGCGTCGAGGTGAACACAGTGTACTGGCTGGTGGAGAGAAAGTGGCTGATGCCTTCTAACTTTTCCTCTCTGGGTACCAGTGGTGAGGGAGGGGGGTGAGGGGGAGGTGCAGGTAGGAGGGTAAGAGGGAGGGTCAGGGAAAGTGTGGTATAAGAGGGTCAGTGGGGGGAGGAGGGGGAAAGTAGCAGCGAAAGTGAGATGGGGAGCAGTGAGAGGTCAGAGAAAATGTTGGGAGGAGGAGGAGGGGGAGGGAGGAGCAACACACGGGACGAGTTGAGTCACAGCTGTGGTGTTTTGTTCCGGTTATCTTCACCAACAAGTAAACACAAAGTTCACAGCACCGAGGAAGAGGTTTGTAATAAAATCAATTTAGTGATGTATATCGTTTACATAATCACCCGCAGTAATAAGTGACATTAAGTTATCAGAAGACGATTACGTATTTTGTTTTGGCCATCAAGCTCGTCAGGTAGAGTACAGTATTAAGTGTGAGCAGAGCAGGATCAGTCTTGCTATCCTCTCGTGTTACGTATTGGTGAGGTAACCGACCACAACACCGCCACAAACGCAAACTCACTCAGCTGATCCAGTTGGTGGCGACCACTTGTGTTGGCGACCAAGTCCACGGCCGCCACCACAACCTGCCTCGCCAGGTTTATGGTCATAACTTTATTGGTAAAAAAAACAGACTTGTTGCCACGTAATGGTTAATTACTGTGACGTTTGTGTCTGGTGAGGAGTGTTTATGTGTGGCTGTCTGTGTAACTCTGCGAGGAAGGTGGAAGGGTGGCGAAGCAGGGTGGCAAGGTAGTGCAGGTCGGGTCGACAGGGGAGGGTGACAGCAGGGCAGGATGAGTCGGCTGGGTCAGACAAGGTCATGACCAACAGTAACTGGCGCCATCATCGTCGTCGTCGTCCAGGGAAAAACTTGTTGGCATTTAACAAATTCCTCCCAGTGGTGACGTCACTACCCGCGGGCGACAGATTCACCCACAGTCCTGTGTGTGTGTGTGTGTGTGTGTGTGTGTGTGTGCTTTATTGTCACTATTATTATGAAAACCATGAACCAGAGATGTGAAGGAAGGGGAGGGAGGGAGGGTAGTAGTGGTGGAGGGAGGAGGAGGGAAGGCTGTAGATTAAGACTTCCCCCCCCCCCTCGCCTCCTGCTCCTGCTCCTCCTCCTCCCTCTCTCCTCCGCCACCCCCCAAAACACCTGGGGGGGAGGGGGGCCTGAGACGTGAGGTAATTAATGACCAGGTGAGGAAGATCCCGGGGAGCTGCTTCATGCTGTTGTTATGTGAGGCGAGAACACCTGTTGTGGTGGTGGTGGTGGTTGTTGGGAGGAGGAGGGTGATGGTAGTGGTGATGATGGTAGTAGTGGTGGTGGTGGTTGTGGTGATGGGGGTGGTGGTTGTGGTGATGGTGGTTGTTGGTGGTGGTGGTGGTTGTTGGTGGTGGTGGTGGTTGTGGTGATGGTGGTAGTAGTTGATGTAGTAGTATAACCAACAACAGCCACCACCACCACCACCACTATCACCACCACCAACAACCATCCAACATACTCCCCCCTCCCTCCTCCCCCTCTCCCCCTCTCCCTTCCCCAGTAAGAGCGAGTACTAACATAGCCTTGTCTTAATAACCTGTCACTGATCAAGTACAGTAGGTAGTAATTAAAGGGGTGAAAGTCCCATTAAATACCTGTTAAAAATGATCTCTAATGCGCTGGTTCTTTATTGTTATTCATTATTATATTTATTTGTTTGTGTTCTTGTTTTTGTTGTTCGTTTATTTTTGTTCATTCTATTGATGTGAAAGAAGTTCATTCATTCATTCATTCATTCATGGTCTGAAGGTGAGATTTTTCAATTCTTTCAATGGTTAGGAAAACAGCTCAGGTGTGTGTGGGAGAGAGAGTTTTGATCAAGAGAAAGGTGAAGGGGAAAGTGAAGGACAGGGGGAGAAAGAAACCTCCTACAACCTCCTGAAACCTCCGTGTAGGTCAGGTGAGCCCAGGAGGACGCGGCAGGTGAGGGTTTCCACCACTCAGTGTTGCTCAGGTGTGTCAAACATGTTGATGAGGGTGTTGGTGCGGGTGTCAGGTGTGTCAGGGAGGGGCGTGTGGGTGGGTGTGTGGTGCAGGCAGGAGTGGGCGCGCGTGATGCAACTCTCGTACGCATTATTATTTTTTTAACTTTCTCCTGTACGCGCCGCCGTTCCCGTGAGGCATCTTGCGTAAATATGTAACGGAGGGGAAAGTAAGATTATCCGTTTAGTGAATGTCTGTCAACCACATGTGCCCTTATCAACCGCAGGTCCCCGTCAACCGCAGGTCCCCGTCAACCGCAGGTTCCTGTCAATCATAGATCCCCCTCCGTCAACCACATGTGCCCCGTCAACCACAGGTCCCTCTCCTTCAACCACATGTACCCCCGTCAACCACATATGCCCCCGTCAACTACAGGTCCCCGTCACCTACAAGTCCACGTCAACCACAGGTCCCCGCCAAACACAGGTCCCGTCAACCACAGCTCCACCCCCACCCCGTCAAGTTTCCCTCTGATCCTTGTACGTGTTACATTGTTTACCTTCAAGAACGACTGGTAATATGTGGCCGGGTTTAAGATCCTCCACTGTGTGTGTGTGTGTGTGTGTACAATGTTGACGAGTTACAGCGACACACAAGACATTTTTATCCATCAATTTCACATCTAATGGGATCCTCAGCCTCCCAACGACACTACTGATAATAAAACACTCGACATATACTACTAATCCTCACATACACACGTCGCCTCCCACTCTGGTGACGGTAGAAAACACTGAGTCCTTAAAGACTTCCTGTGTTTACGTTCGTGGATCCACCCGGGTTCAGATTAGCGCTGCGTGACGTCACTTGGAAACAATGACATAAAGAAAGTCAATAGTGAGTTAATCTCCCACGATTCTTAACTGTTGATGGACTAATATTATTAAACTTGTTACATATTTAAAGATCTTAGTAAACGTGTTTGTGTGTTGGGAAGAGAGATCAGCCAACCATCGCTCTTCTTCAAACAAATTTCATTCAGTGACCCCCTCCTCCCTGCCCTGCCCTCCCCTGGTGAAGGTGAGAAAATAGAAAATGTTGTCTTAATAATGTTCACTCAATTCTTCTTCCTTCCTTCCTTCCTTCCTTCCTTCCTTTCCTCAGCCGTCCCGAGACTTTTTTGATTCATTATATACGAAATGAGAAATACACTCACTCATGCTCTCAGAAGGAACACTATTACCCATGAAGGAGGAGGATGAGGAGCAGGAGGGAGGGGGAGGAAGATAAAGGAGGAGGAGGTTTAGGAGGAGAATAAAGAGGAGGAGGATGCAGTTTAGGAGGCGGAAAAGGAGGAAGGAAGACTAGGGACGAGGAGGAGGAGGAGGAGGAGGAGGTCTAGGAGGAAGAAGAGAAGTTGGATGAGGTTTAGGAGGAGGAGGAGGAGGGAGGTAGGAATAAAGAGATAATGTTGATATTTGACCACAACCATCCATCTCGTATGTCTACAGGAAGACATTGCGATGTTTGTGTCGGGATATAAACATTGGCGGCCTCTACGACAACAACCGGACAGATAATAGAAAGATTATTTATTTTTTAATGTATTCACATGTTATTTTCCCAGCTACTATATTAATAACAGAGAGAAAGAAGTTTGTTGGTAGAAAGTAATGACTTAGTTGACGTCAGGAGAGAGAGAGAGAGAGAGAGAGAGAGAGAGAGAGAGACGACAGTTGACGATCAGACAAAAACAAAGATGGTGGACACTTGTGGGACGTCCCATTCAACCATCTGTGTTATCCAAGGCTCTCACATCTTTCCTTCTTCCTTCCTTCCTGCCTTCCTTCATTCCTTCCCTCCTTCCAGCCTTCCTTCAATTCCTCCCTGATTCAATCCTTCCTTCTCTCCTACACACACACACTTTTCTCATGCCGCTAATTCAATACATCCAGTGACAGTGTAAAAGCGTCAGTCATTCAGTCAGTCAGTCTCTCTGTCTCTCTCTCTCTCTCTCTCTCAGCGCTAACGTGGTGAGATTTGGCTGTTGACGTGAGATATAAAATTACTCCCCAAATCATCATTAAGAGAGTTAAAGTTAGAAAGAAAACCACAAATTGATGTTAACGTCGTAGAAACTATGTGTAAATTATCTGTTATCAACGCGGGTAATGGAAGTGTTAAATCTGTCTGTCTGTCTGTCTGTCTGTCTGTCTGTCTGTCTGTCTGTCTGTTCGTCTGTCTGTCAGTCGGTGTCCGGTTGGGTTGGTTAAGAGTTTGTAAAAGGTTGAGCACTGACAGGAGGAGGAGGAACAAGAATAAGAAAAAAAGGATAACAAGAGGAAGAGGAAGACAAAAGAAGAGATGGAACAGGAAGAGAAACAGGAAGAGGGGAGGACAAGGAAAAGGAGACGGAAAAGGAAGAAGAACCAGAAGAATAAAAGAGAAACAGAATGAGAAAAAGAAACCTGAAACAGCAAAGAAGAAGAAGAAGAAGAGAGAAGTAAAGAAAGAGGAGGAGGAGATGGAGGAAGAAGAAGAAAGAGGCAAGTGAGAGAAAATGCACACACACACACACACACATGTAGGAATTGCGTTACAGACATACACGCCGCCACTCTCAAGAGGGGGACAGTGAGAAAGTGCCTAAACACTCTATAGTGTTTCTCATGGACTTTCCCTTGGGACTTAAAATGTGACTCTCCTGTACACTCAGAGGCCAGGGTACACCAGTCAAGAACCTGTGACACCAGAGCCCTGTAGTGTCAAGAACCAGCAGTCAAAAGCATAGGAATAACTGCCTGTGTCACTGTTGATCGGCTTGCCAAAGAAGCGACACAAGAAGAAGATATTGAAGCCACCCTCGCCCTCGCCCTGAATCATCTCAAATCTCGCATACACGCCGCACAACGAGAGGCATTTGACAAACATTGGACACACCTGAAACAACGGGGCAGCGTCACACTATGCCACTATGACGCTGTAACCGGTGACTCCAACCGCCACTACAAAGAGTATCAATCTCTGACTCGATCTCAACAGATTATGTACATGAGACTGCGCCTAGGGTACAGGTACCTATGGGAGTACATTGGCAACCCTGAGCCTGGCCGCACTGTTTGTAAACTTTGTGGCCAACCCGACTCTCACACCCTCTCTCACTACATCCTCACTTGCCCTATGACCTCCTCCTACAGGTCCCCAGCCGTTACCAACACCTCTTCCCTCCCTGACCAGATATCCCTCCTCCTAGTCACAGGCCTGGCACTTGACATTATTAGGGACCTGCCACGCTTTGCCATAAACAGATGAAATGTACCGGGAACTTTCCCCCCACACACTCATCATTCTCTCACTTTATGTAACTTGACAAAACCTATGACCCTTCAGGCTTTTACGCCCTTAATGTACGAGTCATAAAGGCAAGTATGAACTTTGCATACTTCCCAGATGGGCGCTGTAAACGCTTCTGCGCTTCACCTTGCACAGGATGTAAGGGGGTGCCCAATAAACTAGCCACCTCGTGGACAATCTAAAAATCAAAGCCTCATTCACCCCCTCCCATCAGTCTCTCACCACCCCTCACCTCCCTCAGCCACCCCTCCCCATCAGTCTCTCACCACCCCTCACCTCCCTCAGCCAGCCCCTCTCCTTCTCCCCAGGTAGAGGAGGTTGACTCAGCTACCCGGAAGGTCACGTTTAAATCATTAAGGTGACAGAAAATGCCTGTAGTTTATCACCTTAGTACGGCTTCCTGGCGCTCACCTGTGACACAAAGCCCGAGGGTGTGTGGGGATTTTGTTGGTGTGTGTTGGCGTGTGGAGACTATTGATGTGTGAGGGAAGACTGTGATGTGTGGGGAGACTAATGATGTGTGGGGAGACTATTGATGTGTGGGGAAGACTATGATGTGGGGAAGACTAATGATGTGTGGAAGACTATTGATGTGTGGGAAGACTATTGATGTGTGGGGGAGACTAATGATGTGTGGGGAAGACTAATGATGTGTGGGGGAGACTATTGATGTGTGGGGAGACTAATGATGTGTGGGGAAGTGAGTGTGTGGAGACTAATGATGTGTGGGGGAGCTGATGTGTGGGGGAAGACTAATGATGTGGGGGAAGACTAATGATGTGTGGGGAAGACTAATGATGTGTGGGGAAGACTAATGATGTGTGGGGAAGACTAATGATGTGTGGGGAAGACTATTGATGTGTGGGGGAAGACTATTGATGTGTGGGGGACTGTGGTGGGGAGGCTAATGATGTGTGGGGGAGACTATTGATGTGTGGGGGAGACTAATGATGTGTGGGGAGACTAATGATGTGTGGGGAAGACTAATGATGTGTGGGGAGACTAATGATGTGTGGGGGAAGACTAATGATGTGTGGGGAAGACTAATGATGTGTGGGGAAGACTAATGATGTGTGGGGAAGACTAATGATGTGTGGGAGAAGAGACGTAAAAGAAACCACATATGTGCAACTGTCGTGATTCTGTTTCTCCCTTTCACTTTTATTGTCTTCTGTACCTTATTAAACACATTTCTCCGCCCATTGTTCCCACTAAAACTATACCGTCACCTCCCCGTGTGTGTCACTTTTCCTTACATTTGCTCTCGTGTTTCCCCGAGTTCAACGCTGCCACGAGACGCTGTTATATAATGAAAGGTACAGTACAGGTAAGATTATAATACACAACACTTTTGGGGGAGAGGAGTTCCTGAATACAAAATTATATAAGAATCACCATTTAATTAGAGTTTTTTATTAGTTCTGACCTAACCTGACCTAACTGAACTGGACCTATTAATAAAGCAGCTCTCACACCTCCGTCAGAAAAGAAGTAAAAGTAACGTTTCCTCCACACAATCATCACCTCACGACGCTACTGAACAACACTAGTGAAGGCGTCGGTAAGAGTCCATCAAGAACATATGACTTGAATAACATCCACAGTACACTATATACAGTTACCAGTAGAATCTCAAGTCTTCCAGATGACAACAGAAGGACACTATCATCAAGAGGAAGTATGCGAGAGGTGATGGTTTTATCGTGTGGGTGATGGTAGTACAGTATATAGTCGTGGTGATGAGGCTATATTGTAAATGGCGAAGAGGAATAAAAAATAATAATAATATTGATTTGTGTTCCGTGGGGTGAGCAAGTCATGTGGTGGTGGTGGTGGTTCTCTCGTCATATGAATCCCCCAGCAGGAGTAATCTTCAACAAGGCCCATAACATCATCCCACACAGACTCCCCTTTCTTTCTTCATTAACATCATCGTCATCATCATCATTATCTTCTCCTCGTTGAATTCATTACAATAAAATCGTCTTTCAGCATACTTGCACGCCTACGGGGATAGAACACTGAAACTATCTAGGGCGGCAGGTCATGACGTGCAGGCGGCTTGCTACTTTAGGACATATACCGGTATCAACAGGTTCTCGCCAGAAGTTACAATTTCATTTAGAAAGCGAATGGAACCAGTGTTGAATAGAGAACAGTGGTGAACAGTGCTTAAGTCAGTGAGAACAACTCAACAGTAACAGTCGCACCCAAGTTAACCTTCACACAGTGAGGTCCCAGGTACCCAGTGATAACGGCCCCCGCGAGACCCAATAACAACCACTGATGTGTTAATCCGTCTACGATAGGAAGGCCTGGGACCAAACCTCACTCATATAACACCATCTGTGAGGGAATTACTACACCACATGTCCCTCATAACACCATATGTGAGGGAATTACTACACCACGTCAGGCCCCTCATAACACCATCTGTGAGGGAATTATTACACCACGTGATGCCCCTCATAACACCATCTGTGAGGGAGTTATTACACCACGTGAGGCCCCTCATAACACCATCTGTGAGGTAATTACTACACCACGTGAGGTCCCTCATAACACCATCTGTGAGGGAATTACTACACCACGTGAGGCCCCTCATAACACCATCTGCGAGGGAATTACTACACCACGCCAGGTCCCTCATAACACCATCTGAGGGAACTACTACACCACGTGAGTTCCTCCTAACACCATCTGGGAGGGAGTTACTACACTACGAGTTTGCTGTTCAACACCTACATTAATCTGTATGTTCACTGTATGTTCCTTTACCTTTCTCTAATGAAGGCTTTTGTTGAACCACCAATGTATGTAATAAGTCTTTTATGTCCAATGTATATTTTCAGCCTTCGGGCAGCAGAACTTTTTCAATAAACCGTCAATTATTATTATTATTATTATTATTACAATACAATAATATGTACAAATACAATGCCACCATCAAGAAACAATAAGGATGAAAGTACCTTTTAATTTATCTTCACTTTCTGCTAACAGTCAGGAGGAAGGAAAGGTTCAGCCCACCTCTTGATCTGTGCTGGGGTACACTATGACGACCCCCTACCATGCTAATTCTCAATTACTACTTGATTACCTAGCTTCGATGCTGCACATAGGAGGAACGAGAACGACAAGATAAGGGTATACGGGAAGAGAATTCAGAATGGGTGGGTGAAAGGGTGGGTGGGTGTGGGTAGGCAGGTAGGGTGGGTAGGGTGGGTGGGTGGGTGGGCAGGGCAGGGTGGGCAAGGGGCAGGGCGGGGTAGTGGGTGGGGTGGGGTAGGGGCAGGGCAGGGCGGGCGGGCAGGGCGGGGCAGGGCAGGGCGGGGCAGGGCAGGCGGGGCAGGGCAGGGCGGGCAGGGCAGGCGGGGCAGGGCGGGCAGGGCGGGGCAGGGGCAGGGAGGGGCAGGGCAGGGCGGGCAGGGCAGGGCAGGGCGGGGGTGGCGGGCGGCAGGGCGGGCGGGGTAGGGCGGGGCAGGGCAGGGCGGGGCAGGGCAGGGCGGGGTGGGGCAGGGCGGGGGTGGGGCAGGGCGGGCGGGTGGGCGGGCGGGCAGGGCGGGCGGCGGGTGGGCGGGGCGGGGCGGGGCAGGGCGGGTGCAGCGGGCGGGCGGGCGGGCGGGGCGGCGGGGCGGGCGGGCAGGCAGGGTGGGGAGGGCAGGGCGGGCAGGGCAGGCGGCAGGGCGGCAGGGCAGGGCGGGGCAGGGCGGAGAGAGAGAGATGTTATCGTATGGGAATGAAAACTCCCACTGACTCTCTCCCTGACCCTGGCGTGTGGGGCAGCAAGAAAGCCGCACCCGATCGTCTACCCAGGTGTTAGATGATCGTCTCATTACCCAGGTGTTATCGTTACGGAACTCTCTCAATAAACCATCGTTAGATAAAGTGAGATATGAACAAATAAAACTTTTTAATGACTTCTAAAAGACCATTAGAGAAACAAGACTGATGTTATCACTCTATTTAATTAATTATTTTAATCGATTTAATCAAAAATTGTGATTAGTTATTACATGGGAGAGAGAGAGAGAGAGAGTGATGAATGTTTACACCAACAGCCAAAGACGTAGTGAGCAACACCTGTGACTTTCTCTCTGCCGTAACTGAGAGTGGGCACGTCCCTGGTCACACACACACACACTCCTCCTCCTCCTCCTTGAGATAAACCATTTATTTGTTATGTTAAACCAAATAACGATTCCGGTTTAATTAATCAACTACCTGTTTGTATGTATGTAATGTATGTAATGTATGTATGTATGAATGTATGCATGTAATGTAACGTAAGTATGTATGTATGTAAGGAAGAAGACTACCATGAGCTTTCTATAAATATGACAGTCATAAGAGAGCTCTCTCTCTCTCTTTCTTTCTCTCTCTCTCTCTCACACGATCTTATTATTATTATATATTATTATCACGATCTTCTTTTGTGTTTAAGGAATAATAATGTTGAGAAATTCTTTACAGGTGTGACTTTCCGGCTCACCTGAATAATGATCATGGGAAGATTTCAGATTTGCCCCCAAGGGGGCTAGTTTATTGGGCACCCCCTTACATCCTGTGCAGGGTGAAGCGCAGAAACGTTTACAGCGCCCATCTGGGAAGTATGCAAAGTTCATACTTGCCTTTATGACTCGTACATTAAGGGCGTAAAAGCCTGAAGGGTCATAGGTTTTGTCAAGTTACATAAAGTGAGAGAATGATGAGTGTGTGGGGGGAAAGTTCCCGGTACATTTCATCTGTTTATAGCAAAGCGTGGCAGGTCCCTAATAATGTCAAGTGCCAGGCCTGTGACTTGGAGGAGGGATAACTGGTCAGGGAGGGGATCATGGGAAGGTGTGTGTGTGTGTAGGTGTGTGTGTAGGTGTGTGTGTGTGTGTGTGTGTGTGTGGGTGAGTGTGTGTGTGTGTGTGTGTGAGGTGTGTGTGTGTGTGTGTGTGTAGGTGTGTGTGTGTGTAGGTGTGAGTGTGAGGTGTGTGTGTGTGTGGGTGTGAGGTGGTGTAGGTGTGGTGTGGGAGGTGTGTAGGTGTGTGGGTGTGTGTGTGTGTAGGTGTGTGTAGGTGTGTGTGTGTGTGTGTGTGTGTGTGTGTGTTAGATGTTTTTTTTAGGAATTTAGGTTGTAGCATGCCGAGGAGAGAGAGAGAGAGCCAGTAGCTTCATTTAAATACATCCTCCCGAAAAACATCTCCCTCCCCCCTCTTCCTCCTTCCTCCTCCCACGCCTCCTCCTCTTCCTCCTTCCTCTTCCCACGCCGCCTCCTCTGCACACAAAGTTTCTTACACCAGAGAGTCTCCCAAAAGAAAGTCCCAATTAGCTCTCAAGGTCCCAATTAGTTCACAAAAGCTGCTTATATTATAGTGCTCAAAGGGTTAAATTATCACACTCAAGGGTTAAAATTATCGTACTAAATGGTTAGATATCTCTTATATATATATATATATATATATATATATATATATATATATATATATATATATATATATATATAATATATATATATATATATATATATATATATATATATATATATATATATATATATATATATATATGTAGTTAAGATTATTTTGTATAGTATATTTTTATGTTATTTCCTTTTATTTTCCCTTCCTTCCTTCCGTCCTTCCTTCCCTCTTCCTCCATCACTTTCCTCGGGTCTTCTCTACTTCCTCCTATTGATAGTTTGTCTTTTATATTTTACCTTTTATAAACCCTCATCTCTCCCCACCACACAAGGCGCGGGGGCAGCAAGCCCAGCGCCTCCCCCCACCTGGCTACTTTCCTCACTCACATTCCGAGAAAGTGATGGTCTCCAGGCTTTCTATGCCCCCAGTAACTCAACCCTCCACCTCCCTCACGCCCTCCATAAACACCTCACTCTACCTCCAGCCCTCCTCCATACAATACCTCACTCACTCCCTTCAGAAGCAATCTCTCCTGCCTACCTCCATCTTTCTCCTACCCTCCCTCCCTCCCAGCCCATGCCCACCAAACAAAAAAGGAGGACAAGTAGCAGGAAAGGAACAAGTAAAGTGTGATAGGGTCTGTATAGGTAGTCTTATTCACTGGTCACTGTTGGCAATGATTGGAGGCTGGGAAAGGAGGGGAGATGGAGGGAGCGGGAGGGAGGGTAGGGGGTAGGGGATGGGAGTAGAGTTGCTGGGGAGGAGGGAGGGGGGGGAGATGGGAAGGAGAGGTGGGGAAGGAAGGCCGGTAAGATGGAGGAGTGGGGGGAGGGGGAGGGTGAGAGAATGAATGGGAGGTGAGAGACATGACAGAGAGAAATGAGTGTATAGTGAGAAATATGAGAGATAACACCAACACACATACAGTACAGTACATGTACCCCAGAGTCTTTGTCACTCCCCCTCACCACATTCCTCTCCAACATCCCTCCAACCCCATCTACCTCCTACTTGGTAACCACATATACACCAGCACCGCCCCCATACACCAGCACCGCCCCCGGTTACTCCTGAAGGAAACATCTTCCCTCCTACCCTGAAGGACTCTCAAGGATGTCCTCTTTAGGTGTTTAAAAGAACCACAAAAATGTCCTTTTTTTTATTTTTTAGTGAAACTTTTAAGAAATTCCTCTAGTGGAGTTAACTTGTCATCACCACCCACTAGTAGTACAGGTAAAGCCTCACATCCTCACCTGAGCCTAACTTGTCATCACCACCCACTAACAGTACAGGTAAAGCCTCACATCCTCACCTGAGCCTAACTTGTCATCACCACCCACTCACAGTACAGGTAAAGCCTCACCTGAGCCTAACTTGTCATCACCACCCACTAACAGTACAGGTAAAGCCTCACATCCTCACCTGAGCCTAACTTGTCATCACCACCCACTAACAGTACAGGTAAAGCCTCACATCCTCACCTGAGCCTAACTTGTCATCACCACCCACTAACAGTACAGGTAAAGCTTCACATCCTCACCTGAGCCGAACTTGTCATCACCACCCACTAACAGTACAGGTAAAGCCTCACATCCTCACCTGAGCCGAACTTGTCATCACCACCCACTAACAGTACAGGTAAAGCCTCACATCCTCACCTGAGCCGAACTTGTCATCACCACCCACTAACAGTACAGGTAAAGCCTCACATCCCCACCTGAGAGCGAAACATTATGATTTATGTCACAAGCTAAACACGTTCTGCTTCTTCCACAAATATTGTTTTGTTTTTTTCTTTCGGACGTCATATTGTTTTCTGATTGTGACTCGTCTCTTATTGGTCAGTGAATCAGCCAATCAGAGACGGTCGTTTAGTTAATATATACCAATTGTCTCTGTCTATGGGAGCAGTGACGTGTTGGAGGCCCCATTCCCGCGCTCCTTAACCAACACATTTGCCTCGTCATAGGAAGGTGAGTGAGCACAGGTGTGGAGAGGATGACGAGGAATGAATTAACTCACTGGTCGAGAGAGAGAGAGAGAGAGAGAGAGAGACCCGGGCAACACCAGTCCACCATTGCGTTCTTTGGTGGCCTTGAGAGAAAGCGGTGGCAGGTAGGGACAGTTGGTACGCCTCCTCCTCCACCACTAATCATCCTCCAACACTCCACCACACCTTCTCCCCAATTCCTCAACAAGAAACATCTCCCCCAACATTGAAAATAAGATCAATAAGACAACTAACTTTTTACCGACATTTTTACGTAAGATTCAAACTTGTTTTGACTCAACCTTCCACCAGACTCGTTTGTTGTGGTTCATCTTCTTATGTAAAGTTTAAGGTAATTATTGATGCGCCTCTGGTTAACAATATTTATGGAAGGTGGCGTACTCTCTCTCTCTCTCTCTCTCTCCACATACACTACATCCTTGACCACCGAAGGGTCAAGGCGAAACCTGGCGCTCCTCTGGGAGCAGCCAGGTCAACTGTGATGTTGGCCCATACCAACTCCCTCCCCTGAACCCTTCTCCCCACCGGAATATCAACAAGTTCTCGCCAGAAGTTACAATTTCATTTAAGAAAGGAATGGAACCAGTGTTGAACAGAGGTGAATAGTGTTGAATAGTGCTTAAGTCAGTGGGAACAAGTCAACAGTATCAGCCGAGTCGTACCCAAGTTAACCTTCACACAGTAAGGTCCCAGGTACCCAGTGATAACTGCCCGTGAGACACAACAACAACCAGCGATGTGTTAATCCGTCTACGATAGGAAGGCCTGGGACCACACCTCACTCATATAACACCATCTGTGAGGGAATTACTACTACTGTAAGATATTGAACAGGTACTGTAAGATATTGAACAGGTACTTTAAGATACTGACCAGGTACTGTAAGATATTGAACAGGTACTGTAAGATATTGAACAGGTACTGCGGGATATTCGGCAATTTCTTAGATAGACCGAGATAACATCATATTCTCCGGGACGAGGAGATGAGTTCAGAGAGAGAAATTAACTCCTCAGAAAATAGGTATCATGGTCACGCTGTCTCTCACACCACGAGACACCAGCAGCCAGGCGTCTCTCACACCACGAGACACCAGCAGCCAGGCGTCTCTCACACCACGAGACACCAGCAGCCAGGCGTCCCTCACACCACGAGACACCAGCAGCCAGGCGTCTCTCATACCACGAGATGTCTTATGTTCACTTTAACAGAATAAAGCTTAAAGTCGGTGACGTATTGGTGTGGGGGGGGGCAGGGCAGGACAGGGGAGGGGGGCAGGGCAGGACAGGGGAGGGGGGCAGGGGAGCTTAGTTTCTATAACCTCTTGGGGCACAGCCAGGTAGTGCAGGGGGGGTGAGAAAGCTAAGGGTACGAGGATGATGTGGGAGGGAAGAGTGGGGATAGAAGATGGTCGAGGTGGGATGGTGTGAGGATAGGAGGGGGCAGGAAGCACTTGAGATGGTTTATGTGATGGAAAGATAGAGTAGTTAACACAGGAAGAGGATTATGTGGAATAGATGAATGGTCGTACGTGACGCAGAGAGATGCGAGGTGCAGAAGAGAGGCAACAAGGGAGGGGAGGCGGAGCGATAGGGAGGGGTAGGGAGTGTGCAGAAGAGAGGCAACAAGGGAGGGGAGGCGGAGCGATAGGGGAGCGACAGGGTACGGGAGCCAGGACAAGTTTCTCTCTGACCAACACCTTACTTCCGGCGGCTCTCCACCGACCTACCAGGTGATGACACCAGCCATCTACACCCTGGGAGAAACAGTTGGGGGGGAACTGGGGAGCCCATGTACTGGGGAAGCTGGGGGAGAGAGAGAGAGAGAGAGAGTTATCAGGTGACGTGGAGACCTGATGTGTGAGGTAAGGGAGTAGGACCCGGTGGTGGTGGTGGTGGTGGGGCAGAACACGTCTTATACTGTCAGCCGACCACTGCTTCCGTGTGACCTACACCAGGGACCGTGTACTGTACAGGAGAGAGGGAGAGAGAGAGTGTTGACACTACCTTTTTAATTCATTTCGTCCGTTGTGTCATATTGTCTTGTAACACAAAAGAGTAAAGATACTTTTTGGTGTGTGTGTGTAGGATGTTGCTGGCCACACACACACATACACTACCTTCTGCCGCGGCCTTGAAGAACTGTACCTCTCCTTGTACTTATATATTTTAAATTCTCCTTCCTTCTTGACTATATTATCCTTTATCCCCTGCTCCATCACGTGTTATCCTTCCCATATTATCCTTTATCCCCTCCTCCATCACGTGTTATCCTTCCTTCCTTCTTGACTATATTATCCTTTATCCCCTGCTCCATCACGTGTTATCCTTCCCATATTATCCTTTATCCCCTCCTCCATCACGTGTTATCCTTCCTTCCTTCTTGACTATATTATCCTTTATCCCCTGTCCATCGTGTTATCCTTCCCCATATTATCCTTTATCCTCCTCCATCACGTGTTATCCTTCCTTCCTTCTTGACTATATTATCCTTTATCCCCTCCTCCATCACGTGTTATCCTTCCTTCCCATATTATCCTTTATCCCCTCCTCCATCACGTGTTATCCTTCCTTCCCATATTATCCTTTATCCCCTCCTCCATCACGTGTTATCCTTCCTCCCTCTCTCCCTAGAACAGTTTTACTCTCTTCATTCCTCCCATTTACTCAATCGCTCTTCTTCCTCCTCCCTTTCTGTTTCCTTCTCTTCCTCTGTGTTGCTGCTATCGCCTCCTCCTCCTCTTCTGTATTCCTGTCTCTTACTCCTCCTCCTTCTCCTCCTCTGTATTCCTGTCTCTTACTCCTCCTCCTTCTCCTCCTCTGTATTCCTGTCTCTTACTCCTTCTCCTCCTCTTCTGCGTCACTGTCACGTGTTTGGCATCACTCGGTAAACAGAGTAAGACCTTGAGTCGATAGACAGACACCGATAGATAATAGATAGATAGATAATAGATAGATTGATAGCTAGATGTTATCCATCGTAAAATAGCTGTCACTGTATTTATGGTGTCAGAGATAGCACCAGTACTATGGTGTCAGACTTCAGGACCGGACAGTAGTGTTTTATACAGTAACAATAAACATCGACATTATTAGTATGTAAATTATTTGTGGTGATAGTGCTCCGAGGGTCAGGTCGAGTCTCGTCATGTTCCTTGATGTAGAGTAGAGTAGAGTAGAGTAGAGTAGAGTAGAGTAGAGTAGAGTACAACATGTCCTGACCACACACAAAACATCGCCTTACCTTGATCATGGTGGCGGGTGTGTGCGTCTGTGGAGAGGGAATGATCCCACTTAGGGCCTCCACTTATCCTGGGGTGACCCTCACTCGCACTGTGTCCTGAAGCACCTCACTTGGTGTGCTTGACTGCCGCCACTCACACTCTGTACACCGGTGCTGTCTCCCGCTCGGCGCGTCCCGACAGAAACAAACGCGCCTGGCCACGAGTCACTCACTTATATATGCTGCCGTGAAAGTTGGCCATTACTCCCAGGAGTCTGCGTCAGGGTCGAGGCTGACCCGCGTCTCACTGACCTTACACCTCACACGATATATTCCACGAGTTAGGATTTATAATTATTATTTACACACAACAAACTCTGTGCCAACGAGAGAAACATTTTAACAACACAAGAGTCAACGTGAACAAGAGATCCTATGAGTTAAAACTTTCTCCTGTGACGCTGTGCTCTCCCTCCCTCCCTCAGGACCCTGGGCAAGGATTCCTCAGTCCCTCAAGACCCAGGGCAAGGATCCCTCCCTCAGGATCCAGGGCAAGGATCCTCACTCAGGACCCTGGGCAAGGAATCCCCAGCCCCTCAAGACCCCGGGCAAGGATTCCTCCCTCAGGACCCTGGGCAAGGAATCCCCAGTCCCTCAAGACCCCGGGCAAGGATTCCTCCCTCAGTAATTAGCATTGCAAAAGTAATTAAAATATTGTAAAAATCATTTGAACATTTTCTAAAAGCCATTTGAACAAGTTATAATCAAGATATCAAATTTTGGTTAACAGATCCTTAAGCAGCACATTCAGGAGTACCTATACTGAAATTTTGAACAAAATCCATTTTTTGGCCGAAAATGACAAAAATTGTAAGTCTTATGCCTTAAAGGATTTTTGGCCAAAAATACTTTTTCTCTCTGAACTAAAATTTAATGTGCCTAACTATTTAAGTACATGCAGAATAATACACAAGCACCAAGAAATGACCTCGAAAACCCATAAGTGGCGAGTAATTAGCATTGCAAAAGTAATTAAAATATTCTAAAAATCATTTGAACATTTTCTAAAAGCCATTTGAACAAGTTATAATCAAGATATCAAATTTTGGTTAACAGATCCTTAAGCAGCACATTCAGGAGTACCTATACTGAAAGTTTGAACAAAATCCATTTTTTGGCCGAAATGACAAAAAATTGTAAGTCTATAGCCTTAAAGGATTTTTGGCCAAAAATACGTTTTCTCTCTGAACTAAAATTTAATGTGCCTAACTATTTAAGTACATCCAGAATAATACACAAGCAAGAAATGACCTCGAAAACCCATAAGTGGCGAGTAATTAGCATTGCAAAAGTAATTAAAATATTCTAAAAATCATTTGAACATTTTCTAAAAGCCATTTGAACAAGTTATAATCAAGATATCAAATTTTGGTTAACAGATCCTTAAGCAGCACATTCAGGAGTACCTATACTGAAATTTTGAACAAAATCCATTTTTTGGCCGAAAATGACAAAAATTGTAAGTCTTTGCCTTAAAGGATTTTTGGCCAAAAATACTTTTTCTCTCTGAACTAAAATTTAATGTGCCTAAGTATTTAAGTACATGCAGAATAATACACAAAAACCAAGAAATGACCTCGAAAACCCATAAGTGGCGAGTAATTAGCATTGCAAAAGTAATTAAAATATTCTAAAATAATTTGAACATTTTCTAAAAGCCATTTGAACAAGGTATAATCAAGATATCAAATTTTGGTTAACAGATCCTTAAGCAGCACATTCAGGAGTACCTATACTGAAATTTTGAACAAAATCCATTTTTTGGCCGGAAATGACAAAAAATTAGCAAGTCTATAATATAAAAAGATTTTTGGCCAAAAAATACTTTTCTCTCTGAACTAAAATTTAATGTGCCTAACTATTTAAGTACATCTAGAATAATACTAAGCACCAAGAAATGACCTCGAAAACCCATAAGTGGCGAGTAATTAACATTTACAAAAATAAATTAAAATATTCTAAAATCATTTGAACATTTTCTAAAAGCCATTTGAACAAGTTATAATCAAGATATCAAATTTTGGTTAACAGATCCTTAAGCAGCACATTTAGGGGTACCTATACTGAAATTTTGAACAAAATCCATTTTTTGGCCGAAAATGATAAAAATTGTAAGTCTAAAGCCTTAAAGGATTTTTGGCCAAAAATACGTTTTCTCTCTGAACTAAAATTTAATGTGCCTAACTATTTAAGTACATCCAGAATAATACACAAGCACCAAGAAATGACCTCAAAAACCCATAAGTGGCGAGTAATTAGCATTGCAAAAGTAATTAAAATATTCTAAAACTCATTTGAACATTTTCTAAAAGCCATTTGAACAAGTTATAATCAAGATATCAAATTTTGGTTAACAGATCCTTAAGCAGCACATTCAAGAGTACCTATACTGAAATTTTGAACAAAATCCATTTTTTGGCCGAAAATGACAAAAATTGTAAGTCTTATGCCTTAAAGGATTTTTGGCCAAAAATACTTTTTCTCTCTGAACTAAAATTTAATGTGCCTAAGTATTTAAGTACATGCAGAATAATACACAAAAACCAAGAAATGACCTCGAAAACCCATAAGTGGCGAGTAATTAGCATTGCAAAAGTAATTAAAATATTCTAAAATAATTTGAACATTTTCTAAAAGCCATTTGAACAAGTTATAATCAAGATATCAGAATTTTTTGGTTAACAGATCCTTAAGCAGCATTCAGGAGTACCTATGCTGAAATTTTGAACAAAATCCATTTTTGGCCGAAAATGACAAAATTGTGAGTCTATAGCCTTAAAGGTTTTTGGCTGAAAATACTTTTCTCTCTGAACTAAAATTTAATGTGCCTAACTATTTAAATTACATCGAAATAATACACAAGCACCAAGAAATGACCTCGAAAACCGCAAGTGGCAGGTAATTAGCATTGCAAAGTAATTAAATATTGTAAAATCATTTGAACATTTTCTAAAAGCCATTTGAACAAGTTATAATCAAGATATCAAATTTTGGTTAACAGATCCTTAAGCAGCACATTCAGGAGTACCTATGCTGAAATTTTGAACAAAATCCATATTTTGGCCGAAAATGTCAAAAATTGTAAGTCTTATGCCTTAAAGGATTTTTGGCCAAAAATACTTTTTCTCTCTGAACTAAAATTTAATGTGCCTAACTATTTAAGTACATGCAGAATAATACACAAGCACCAAGAAATGACTACGAAAACCCATAAGTGGCGAGTAATTAGCATTGCAAAAGTAATTAAAATATTCTAAAAACCATTTGAACATTTTCTAAAAGCCAATTGAACATTTTCACAAAGCCATTTGAACAAGTTATAATCAAGATATCCAAATTTTTAGTTAACAGATCATAAACTTAACACATTCAGGGTACTATACTGAAAGTTTGAACAAAATCCATTTTTGGCCGAAAATGAGCAAAATTGTAAGTCTATAACTAAAAAGGATTTTTGGCAAAATACTTTTTCTCTCCTGAACTAAAATTTAATGTGCCTAACTATTTAAGTACATCCAGAATAATACACAAGCACCAAGAAATGACCTCGAAAACCCATAAGTGGCGAGTAATTAGCATTGCAAAAGTAATTAAAATATTGTAAAAATAATTTGAACATTTTCTAAAAGCCATTTGAACAAGTTATAATCAAGATATCAAATTTTGGTTAACAGATCCTTAAGCAGCACATTCAGGAGTACCTATACTGAAAGTTTGAACAAAATCCATTTTTTGGCCGAAAATGACAAAAATTGTAAGTCTATAGCCTTAAAGGATTTTTGGCCAAAAATACTTTTTCTCTCTGAACTAAAATTTAATGTGCCTAACTATTTAAGTACATGCAGAATAATACACAAGCACCAAGAAATGACCTCGAAAACCCATAAGTGGCGAGTAATTAGCATTGCAAAAGTAATTAAAATATTCTAAAAATAATTTGAACATTTTCTAAACGCCATTTGAACAAGTTATAATCAAGATATCAAATTTTGGTTAACAGATCCTTAAGCAGCACATTCAGGAGTACCTATACTGAAATTTTTAACAAAATCCATTTTTTGGCCGAAATGACGAAATTGTAAGTCTAAAGCCTTAAAGGATTTTTGGCCAAAAATACTTTCTCTCTCTGAACTAAAATTTAATGTGCCTAACTATTTAAGTACATCCAGAATAATACACCAGCACCAAGAAATGACCTCGAAAACCCATAAGTGGCGAGTAATTAGCATTGCAAAAGTAATTAAAATACTGTATTCTAAAAATCATTTGAAATTTTTCTAAAAGCCATTTGAACAAGTTATAATCAAGATATCAAATTTTGGTTAACAGATTCTTAAGCAGCACATTCAGGAGTACCTATACTGAAATTTTGAACAAAATCCATTTTTTGGCCGAAATGAAGACAATTGTAAGTCTATAGCCTTAAAGGATTTTTGACCAAAAATACGTTTTCTCTCTGAACTAAAATTTAATGTGCCTAACTATTTAAGTACATCTAGAATAATACACAAGCACCAAGAAATGACCTCGAAAACCATAAGTGAGGTAATTAGCATTGCAAAAGTAATTAAAAATATTACAAAATAATTTGAACATTTTCTAAAAAGCCATTTGAACAAAGTTATAATCAGGAATGTAGATTTTGGTTAACAGATCTGTAGCAGCACATTCAGGTACTATACTGAAAGTTTGGTGAATCATTTTTTGGCCGAAAATGACAAAATTATAAGTCTATAATAACAGGATTTTGGCCAAAAATACTTTTTCTCTCTGAACTAAAAATTTAATGTGCCTAACACTATTTAAGTACATCTAGAATAATACACAAGCACCAAGAAATGACCTCGAAACCCATAAGTGGCGAGTAATTAGCATTGCAAAGTAATTAAAATATTGTAAAAATCATTTGAACATTTTCTAAAACCATTTGAACAAGTTATAATCAAGATATCAAATTTTGGTTAACAGATCCTTAAGCAGCACATTCAGGAGTACCTATACTGAAAGTTTGAACAAAATCCATTTTTTGGCCGAAAATGACAAAAATTGTAAGTCTATAGCCTTAAAGGATTTTTGGCCAAAAATACTTTTTCTCTCTGAACTAAAATTTAATGTGCCTAACTATTTAAGTACATCTAGAATAATACACAAGCACCAAGAAATGACCTCGAAAACCCATAAGTGGCGAGTAATTAGCATTGCAAAAGTAATTAAAATATTGTAAAAATCATTTGAACATTTTCTAAAAGCCATTTGAACAAGTTATAATCAAGATATCAAATTTTGGTTAACAGATCCTTAAGCAGCACATTCAGGAGTACCTATACTGAAAGTTTGAACAAAATCCATTTTTTGGCCGAAAATGACAAAAATTGTAAGTCTATAGCCTTAAAGGATTTTTGGCCAAAAATACTTTTTCTCTCTGAACTAAAATTTAATGTGCCTAACTATTTAAGTACATCCAGAATAATACACAAGCACCAAGAAATGACCTCGAAAACCCATAAGTGGCGAGTAATTAGCATTGCAAAAGTAATTAAAATATTGTAAAAATCATTTGAACATTTTCTAAAAGCCATTTGAACAAGTTATAATCAAGATATCAAATTTTGGTTAACAGATCCTTAAGCAGCACATTCAAGTACCTATACTGAAATTTTTGAACAATATCCATTTTTTTGTCAAAATGACCAAATTATGAAGTCTATAGCCTTAAGGTTTTGGCCAAAAATACTTTTCTCTCTGAACTAAAAATTTAATGTGCCTAACTATTTAAGTACATCAGAGATAATACACACAAGCACCAAAAATGACCTCCGAAAACCCATAAGTGGCGAGTAATTAGCATTGCAAAGTAATTAAAATATTGTAAAATCATTTGAACATTTTCTAAAAGCCATTTGAACAAGTTATAATCAAGATATCAAATTTTTTTGGTTAACAGATCCTTAAGCAGCACATTCAGGAGTACCTATACTGGTACGACAAATCCATTTTTTGGCCGAAAATGACAAAAATTGTAAGTCTAAAGCCTTAAGGATTTTTGGCCAAAAATACTTTTTCTCTCTGAACTAAAATTTAATGTGCCTAACTATGTAAGTACATCCAGAATAATACACAAGCACCAAGAAATGACCTCGAAAACCCATAAGTGGTGAGTAATTAGCATTGCAAAAGTAATTAAAATATTCTAAAAATAATTTGAACATTTTCTAAAAGCCATTTGAACAAGTTATAATCAAGATATCAAATTTTGGTTAACAGATCCTTAAGCAGCACATTCAGGAGTACCTATACTGAAATTTTGAACAAAATCCATTTTTGGCCGAAATGACGAAAATTGTAAGTCTATAGCCTTAAAGGATTTTTGGCCAAAAATACGTTTTCTCTCTGAACTAAAATTTAATGTGCCTAACTATTTAAGTACATCCAGAATAATACACAAGCACCAAGAAATGACCTCGAAAACCCATAAGTGGCGAGTAATTAGCATTGCAAAAGTAATTAAAATATTATAAAAATCATTTGAACATTTTCTAAAAAGCCATTTTGAACAAGTTATAATCAAGATATCAAAATTTTAGTTGTGAATCATAAGCAGCACATTCAGGAGTACCTATACTGAAATTTTGAACAAAATCCATTTTTTGGCCAAAAATGACAAAAATTGTAAGTCTAAAGCCTTAAAGGATTTTTGGCCAAAAATACGTTTTCTCTCTGAACTAAAATTTAATGTGCCTAACTATTTAAGTACATCCAGAATAATACACAAGCACCAAAAAATGACCTCGAAAACCCATAAGTGGCGAGTAATTAGCATTGCAAAAGTAATTAAAATATTCTAAAAATCATTTGAACATTTTCTAAAAGCCATTTGAACAAGTTATAATCAAGATATCAAATTTTGGTTAACAGATCCTTAAGCAGCACATTCAGGAGTACCTATACTGAAATTTTGAACAAAATCCATTTTTTGGCCGAAATGACAAAAATTGTAAGTCTAAAGCCTTAAAGGATTTTTGGCCAAAAATACGTTTTCTCTCTGAACTAAAATTTAATGTGCCTAACTATTTAAGTACATCCAGAATAATACACAAGCACCAAGAAATGACCTCGAAAACCCATAAGTGGCGAGTAATTAGCATTGCAAAAGTAATTAAAATATTCTAAAAATAATTTGAACATTTTCTAAAAGCCATTTGAACAAGTTATAATCAAGATATCAAATTTTGGTTAACAGATCCTTAAGCAGCACATTCAGGAGTACCTATACTGAAAGTTTGAACAAAATCCATTTTTTGGCCGAAAATGACAAAAATTGTAAGTCTATAGCCTTAAAGGATTTTTGGCCAAAAATACTTTTTCTCTCTGAACTAAAATTTAATGTGCCTAACTATTTAAGTACATCCAGAATAATACACAAGCACCAAGAAATGACCTCAAAAACCCATAAGTGGCGAGTAATTAGCATTGCAAAATTAATTAAAATATTCTAAAAATCACTTGAACATTTTCTAAAAGCCATTTGAACAAGTTATAATCAAGATATCAAATTTTGGTTAACAGATCCTTAAGCAGCACATTCAGGAGTACCTATACTGAAATTTTTAACAAAATCCATTTTTTGGCCGAAATGACGAAATTGTAAGTCTAAAGCCTTAAAGGATTTTTGGCCAAAAATACTTTTCTCTCTGAACTAAAATTTAATGTGCCTAACTATTTAAGTACATCCAGAATAATACACAAGCACCAAGAAATGACCTCGAAAACCCATAAGTGGCGAGTAATTAGCATTGCAAAAGTAATTAAAATATTCTAAAAATCATTTGAACATTTTCTAAAAGCCATTTGAACAAGTTATAATCAAGATATCAAATTTTGGTTAACAGATCCTTAAGCAGCACATTCAGGAGTACCTATACTGAAATTTTGAACAAAATCCATTTTTTGGCCGAAAATGACAAAAATTGTAAGTCTATAGCCTTAAAGGATTTTTGGCCAAAAATACTTTTTCTCTCTGAACTAAATTTAATGTGCCTAACTATTTAAGTACATCCAGAATAATACACAAGCACCAAGAAATGACCTCGAAAACCCATAAGTGGCGAGTAATTAGCATTGCAAAAGTAATTAAAATATTGTAAAAAATCATTTGAACATTTTCTAAAAGCCATTTGAACAAGTTATAATCAAGATATCAAATTTTGGTTAACAGATCCTTAAGCAGCACATTCAGGAGTACCTATACTGAAATTTTGAACAAAATCCATTTTTTGGCCGAAATGAAAAATTGTAAGTCTAAAGCCTTAAAGTTTTGGCCAAAAATACTTTTTCTCTCTGAACTAAAATTTAATGTGCCTAACTATTTAAGTACATCCAGAATAATACACAAGCACCAAGAAATGACCTCGAAAACCCATAAGTGGCGAGTAATTAGCATTGCAAAAGTAATTAAAATATTCTAAAAATCATTTGAACATTTTCTAAAAGCCATTTGAACAAGTTATAATCAAGATATCAAATTTTGGTTAACAGATCCTTAAGCAGCACATTCAGGAGTACCTATACTGAAATTTTGAACAAAATCCATTTTTTGGCCGTTATCCCAAATTAGGTATATACAGTACTAGGTAAAAAATATTCACCTGTGAGTGCCAGGATTCAAACCCAGGTCACTAAGGTCAGCAGTCAGTCAACCACCCACGGGACCACAATGGGCTAAAAGCAACCCATTCTTAGCTACTCACTACACTGCACATCTGCTTATACTCTCTCACTTGGCAATCATATGCCCCTTAGAGGGATTCATTCTAAACAGTATGAATTCTAGATCTAATTCAAATCCCACACTTTATCTCTAGAAGATTCTTCAGTCCAGCCCAGCAGGAGACTTAAAATCCCAGTCTTTGGTCTGTTGGCTGATTGCTATTGCTTCTACACAAGAGGGAGGGTCTGGATATTCAGATACAGTGTAGGGTATTCATTTTGAGACATCAAGACAAATTTACCATACACGCAACTATGACACTTGAAAGTCTTATGTTAGCTCTGTACTGTGACTACCAAGATAAAGGGAGGAGGCTGTACTATTGGTTGGAGATTATGCCTTTATCCTAGCCTCTACTTCCTGGCTTAGGTGCACTTGAGTCACCCAGAGCTACTGTGCGAATTATAAATGATGGATTGATTATGAAATTCCATTTCATAACTAAGTACAGTAAGGTAGCTAGATCCCTCACCCTCCCAATGGGTGTTGAGATGAGCTGACTTCCCATTTTCTAGTTTGTTCAGTTCATGGGGCATACTGTATGTACTGTAGCCTGGAGGTGTAGACTGCATTTGGTCTAGGGAACTGATTCATCAGTGCTAGTCACTTTTGACAGACTGCAGTCGAGTCGGAGGTACAGTATTACAGCGCTTCTCTTAGTCATTTTGTCATTTTTCTGTGACTTATCAGTGGGGGGGGGGGTGAGTGAAAGGTTTCTGAGAACTTTTGGGTCAAACCTGTTAGCTTTATGATGCCATACTTAGGTTGTTTGTTCGTTGTGGAATCATAAAATGAAATTTCAGGATCGACCCTTAGATTCAATCAAATGTCTAAATTAGAATGTATAAATTTCTTCTTTCTGTGCTTAATGCACAGAACACCATGAACATCATCATCACCATTTTCCAAGCGTGAGTGAGTTAGACATGATCAATTACCTCTGAGTTAATTTCTGACACCCTCTCCCTGTTATTCTTGACCTACCTCTAGTTCTCCTCATCCCCACATTCAAACTCCTAAATCTTGACCAAATTGGTCTCCTCCATTCTCTCCACATGCCTGACCTGTCAGTACATGATTTCCTATCTTTGTCACATCTTACCATTTTCATATGAGTTCACTCAAGCCTATGAATGTCATCCTCTGTAACTGCCCATGTTTCACTGCTCCACATCTTTCCTTTCACACGAGAAGTTCCTCTCACCATCAATAAAGGCAACAATTACCTAAGCTTCTTATGGCCACACTGACAATAAATGGTCAAGGTCAAATTTGTTAAGCTTTGCATTTTTAAGCTGGACAAAAACCATTATATAAGGCAAATTTGGTCATAATGTAATTAACTGACAACACGGCTAGTTCTGAATTTGACGTCACTTGAGTACAGTACAGTACTATTAACTACAAACTTAATCTGAAAAGGAAAAAAATCCTGACTAGGGTCTGTACTTTTATTAATAACGTTATTCATTACTCTTAAATCTTCAAAAATAATTATTTATGCATCCCTAGATATTAATTATAAAATGTCTACCAGTCAATATTCTAACAATGAATAGATAAACAACAGCAAAATAGTACATACTTTAATCACTTATTCCAGTGTTAGTTTTTAAGAATTTTCTGGCATTTCCTAATCCATCAAATTTTGACTTAGGTGTATCTGTATCTAAGAATGTGACCTGGGCAACACATTTTGCCGCTCCTTTCCTGCGTGAAGCAGCACAATATACAACGTTGTGAGACAAGGATACTATAGCCTGTTTGGCAGCACCTTCTGTCAAGCCAAAGAACCGTCCCAGATTCATGACATCATATGGGTGCCGAAGATGGCTTGGAACTCTAGCTTGACTGGTGACTATGATGTTTGCTGATCTTGAGCACTGATGTAGGATGTGAGATAATGTGATGGTGCGCTGTCGGCTGCCAGAGTTTAGAATGCAAGGGCCATAGCTCAGCTGTCAAAATATATTTATAATTTGAACGACAAAATTTTCTTCCAAAAACATTATACAGTTCAACACATCTGCTTTTAATACAATAAAATACAATAATGGAAAGTTAAGGTAGATTAGTGCCTTTCTTTACTGCCAGTCCCTGAGTTAACTATATCCTTACTGACAAGTGAGAGACTCGTCAAGCAGTTGCACCATTTGTACAGATGGACTCTACAATGGACGAGTTGACGGTTCTGGGCAAACACAAGACATACATTCTGCCATGTTCGTAGAGTAATACGGTATATATAACTTATAATGAAAGTTTAAAGTCCTGCTATAATAGTCGAGATAAGTTTATTTGCAATGAGGACATTAGTTTCAAACTGTTCGCTGCAGTCAGAGGTAGTAGAAAGGACGATGACCTCTTCAGACCTCAAATGCCACATTCAGGTACGTTTTAAGAGTGTTTTTTATGGTCTAAGTCATGGACATTTTGTAAGTGAAGAAATGTACCATGAAGAGCAGCTTCAACCATAGGTTGGATGGATACACGAGCGATAGGGGTTGGGTGTAAGTGGGACTGCCCAGTATAGGCCAATAGGCCCGCTGCAATTTCCTCCATTCTTATGTTCTTTTGGACATAAAAAACTACCATGTTCACACCAGCTCAGCTGTCATGTACTCTTACCTGGTAGACGTTCTCTTTTTTTTTCAGTGCATTTACAGAGTATATCAGAACTACGAGATGCAGATACGGGTAAATTTAGAAGTAATGACAACATAGTGCTGTTATTGTTTTGATGATGTACTAATGAACCACTGGGATATATCATCATTTATATTAATTAATGGGTAAAATTTTACTTTAACTATCATGAGTATTTAGATGTTTAGATTCGAGATAGGCTATATTGGGTAAATTTTAAGTTTTGGTCATCCCTGTACTTAGACATGCAGACTATGTTTTCTTCTTCTGGTGACTTACAATGTGTTATGGACGACTTAGACCTTCATTTATATCTGAAATCACTAGTTTTGAGTTACTACCCTCCCCCCCCCCCTTACCGATGAATGTTAAGCTAACCTTATAACTCATCATACCCGAACCTAACATATGATCTGTATTTTCTTATGCGATCGAAAAAAATTTGCGACAGAAATCCTGCAGAAATAATGTGTCTTATTGTTTAAAGTACTTAATCCCATAGTTATAATCTTAAGGTTCCCCAGATGACCAAAACCAAAATAATATCTATATTGTTTGGAATGTTTATACTATGAAATTTGTTAAATGGCCAGCTAATATCCATTGATTAGTTTATGTGCTTAGTAATATTCATATATTCAAAATAGTATTACTGTGTTGCACAATAAAGCACAATTAACTATCTAACAATATTTATTTACTGAGCTGATCAACCGAGAAGGTTGGGTAACCACAGCTGGTTGCCTCCCCCTGGAAAGCTAACCCCAGCCAGTGACGTCACAACCAATCACAGAGCTTTATGCAGTCACGTGACTCTTTAGCAACTTTAACCCTTATTTTTTACACTTTTTGGCCCAATTTATTTAAAAACTATCATTACCATAGTGAATTTAAGCGTTTTATTTACCCATTGATCTGCCGTCTTGAGAAAAAATTCCGACCGTCAACTCGCCCATTCTAGAAAGACACACCCCTGGCCCCCCAATGTCTTCAAAATTCCCAAGTTATTTTGAGTTATAGACGAGTACGTACAAGGAAACTAAACTTACAAGTTTTCTAAAATATATCCACACAGCTATACAGTATTATACTTTAAATTGGGGTAACCACAATCTAGCCAAAATCCCATCACCTTTTGTATAATGGAGTTGGCAATCCCCTCAGAAATGTCATCAATCATTTTTTATCCCAGATAATTGAGATCTAGTATTTCCAAACATCACAAGTGAGATAATCAAATGCACTGACAAAGAAGGAACGGAAAGTTGTAGGCTAAATAAAAGTTTACACACCTAAAAAAAATAATTATATAACATGGGGATGCATAATCAAAACAGGAGTCACTTATTTAAAATTTGGTTATAAAATGGTACAGTAGTATTTCTTTTTTTTACTTTCCAACTCTCTTTCTGTTCAACTTTATTGTGTCCTGAATCCCCATTATACATCTACACTATACATTCTTTACTATTTGCTTACATATAAAGAGTCCTGTCAACAGTAACAATAAAGCCCCATTAAAACTATTAACAGTGGAATTACAATAATGTATTGTTATGTGAACACTACAGTACTGTATACACTTACCTCAAAATATATATCTCGTTCCACTGCTAAACGCAATAATTTCCTAGCAAAGCGGGCACCCTGTTCGTTTGGGTTCAGTGAGATAATATCCACATCTACAAGTGTCTGGCACACAGTCTGAAAATTGCATAAAAATTAGTCATATTACTGACAAACTGATAACCACGAGTGTCTTCGCTGACGAGAGTAGTACTAGGTGATTTTTTTTTAAAGTCTAGTGGATTTCACGTGAGAGTTTGTCCTTTGAAATCCAATACTATACTGTAGGATATAATTGTCAGGTTAAGCTTGGTTTAGATGAGCAAGATGAAATGTATGACTTAAATGTGTACTTAGAGGTAGGTAAATGCCCTACTTTGCACAGTACAGTAGATGGATGGAAGATGTGAGAGTTTCAAGGAAGAGAAATGTGAGGAATGAAGTTCAAGTAAATGAAACTTAAATGGAGTAGAGGTGGTGTGATAAAGAATCATGTGTGTTGTGACTATGATTTGAAGGAGTAAGGAAGTTGGAGTGGGTTTCAACTGTCTGCTTGGGCACTTAGATATATCATTAAATAACTGGTTGTGATGGCAATATTATTCTGTGTTCATGTAATAAACCTTAGGGTTCTCAGTCGAGGAAGAATGAGCACGATAATTTTTGATTGTTTAGACAGGTCATTCTGCTACCCTGAGCCCAAAATTCTCAGTAATCTCTCTTATCTAGGTGCCATATTATTTCCCTTTACTGATATATACTGCACAGGTATTCTAAGAGGTGAGGCCTCCATTCTTGACCTTCTAATGGCTGAATAAACAAGTATTTATGACAACCATAACACTGTAAAGTTAAATAAGTTCACTGAGCATTTTAAAAGGTACTGAACAAAAATTGGTGAGACAAGGTATTTCCCGATATATCATAAGTCAAAATTTAAATAAATCTCTGAAGTCTTACTAAAGATATCTGTGGAAACTATCACAGAAGAAAGATTTCGACACTAATGCAAAAATTAAGTATAAATCTCTTGAAGTATAGGGTATAAGAGGAAGAAAAGTGAGAAAAAATCCTTACTTGTTTAAGAGCACCTTCGGTTGTTGGAGTGAATGCTATAATATCATACTGCTTAATGACTTCACGGAATTTTGAGAGGAAAGCAGACCCGGGATCAGAATACGTGACTGTGATCCTTGTGAGGATGACAGGCTCTCTGGTGATACCGTGCTGACGGAGATCCTCTTCTGACAATTCCAATTTTGGTGGAGGAGGAACCATAGGAAAATCTCCTGTAAATAATAATCACTAATTATTTTACGGGAATTATCATCAGATGCCTTTACTCTTCCTATTCTTTATAACAAATATGCTTTTTCTAAACTCAAAACACAATAAAGTACTGTAAATGGATTTATGGATTTATTTTTTTAATATTTTTAATTATAATCATCTTCGGATAATGTGGGTCCAATAAAGGATAAAACAGTAATATATATAAAAAGTGATGAGTATTTCTACATTATGGTCTCCAGGTATTTTTGTTTTCCTTGTCCTTCACCAGCTATGCACTCTATGCCCATACATCCTGTCATACCAGGATAAGCATCTGTATGGCTGACTCACTGTTTGACAGAGTACAGTATAGGTCTCACGTCAATCCCTGTTAAAGTACTAATGCAGTGGCTACATACACATAGACAGTACAGTGATAACACCCAAGTACAGTACAAGTATCTGTTATTAAATAATCTGTTTACATTTATTTCATGCAAGATACAGGTTAGGCAGTCGTATGTGAAACATCGACGTCTATTGGTATGGCAGTCTGATGCACATTTGTTGGCAGACTATACAATGATAGTTGCTAAGATGACCTTCTTTCTGACTAACCTAACCTAACCGCTCTGCCCAAATAGAAGGAAGCACCGAGTACCGCATTTTGGTATGTGCAATTCTCGGCCGTACCATTAACCACATTCTGTCAATATGGCTGTCATACCTGCATCCAGTATGAATTTGTATTATGACTGCCCACGATTTAATACTTGGATACTTCTTTTTGTATTAAAAAAAAACATGTAATTGATGAGGAAACTGCTACTGTACTTTATGTTATAAAAATTACACAAATCTTTACAACTTTCGTGTTTCTCCAGTTAGATGTAGCACATGTATTGTTTACTTCTTCTTCATATGATATACTTATGATCTGCCGCCGTTAAATAAGGTAAGGTTCTCGGTTAAGCTAGGACACGTTAGGTCAGGTTTCCTTTGGTTTGATTGGTTCAGTATTTTTACCCCACACTTTCCCTGGACGTCTACGCCCTGAACCACCTTGTGTATTAACAGTCGTTGGTAGCTAGGGTGAGGGGAGGGGTCATACCTCCATAAATATTGCTTTTACCACTGATCAGCTCGTTAGCCATCTGTAAAAGAATATTGTTGATTTCTGGACAGATATACAATCAGTGTAAGATTACCTAATCGTCATTCTGGTTCATCATGTACATGTATATAAACACAGGTATTAAAGTCAATCTAACGAAGGATGACCCAAGAGACTGTACCTTTTTTCCGTTTTTTCTTCTCAGAAGTTGAATTATCAATTACCTCTCTGTTGATAGCGACAGTTTGGTACCCAATACTTAATGCCTTAAGCACAGTATTTTTGAGATCCTCATCTGATGCTGATATATTTAAATCACAAAACCCTCGTGCAAGTTTCATCTCAGCGGTGGACGAGCGAGTGACCAGCTGGCGTGATGTAAACAAACCTGAGGTAGCGGGAAGCGCTGAGGTAGCGGGAAGCGCTGAGGTAGCGGGAAGCAAAGTAGCATAAAAAATAAATAACTATATACAGTACAATGGTTAGATAGACAGACAGATATTATATATAATTTATTCAGTTAAATCGCTTTAGAAGTTCTTATTGGTTCAGAATGTAGTCAGTAAAAAATATACAAACAATGGCAACTACCAGCCAAGGACAACCCCCAAAATGATAAATAATAATAATAATAATAATAATAATAATAATAATAATAATAATAATAATAATAATAATAATAATAATAATAAAATTTATTTGAGGATTACCTGAAGATTCAGTTTGACTATAATTCGACAGGGTCGTTTGCTAATCAACAAAAATAAATTTACAAAATAGGCGAATATGCAGCATATGCTGCTAAGTATAGTAACTAGAGTTTTTAATCTTCTCATAAGTTGTTGTTAGACATATATATTACTAACCTTGTTATGCGTTTAAAGACCATCGTTGTTAAAGTGTAGTAATAACACTATAACTACAACAACGACAACATTTCGATTAGAATATCCGAGACTGATGGATTATTTTCGCAATACAACATCCATTAATGAGACAGAAAATCGCTCCCTCTCCTGTACCTTCACCAGCTAGATTTTTTTTTTACTGATTTGTTTGACACTAATACTAGATTTAATAAAGTTTGATAAGCTATTCCAATTTTTTGTAGCAATAAGAATGGAACTATTTTTTGTAAAACCTATTCCCTAATCCATGTTCAATATAATAAATCTTATGTAGGATAATGTTTTGAATAATTTGTAGTTTGGTTTCTAGATTTTGTACTAGGCAGAGTACCATGATGAATAAGAATTGATAGTCCATGTGATATACTGTCCATCGGGAATCAGCTGATAAATATTTGTCACTTTTTTCCTCTTTATTATTTACAATTAATTCCACAGATAGTCAAGACTCAGACCCTCTGCTGCCCACCCTGACTCCTACTTTTCCCCATTGCTCTTGCTACACATTCTATCATCAGCCACATTTACAGGCATTTTATGTGTTTCTTGGATTCTCAACTTTCTGCCTTTTTTGAGACCAATGTTCTCATTAGCATTGCTTAACACTACTTCTTATTAATTTAGGGAGATATGTAAAGAGGGGGGTAAGGAACTAGGATGATAGTGAGGTAGGTAAGAGGGAAAATATGGAGGGAGGCAGTCAGGGAGGAACTATAGGAAGGTAAGCAAGAAAATAAGGTGGTAGGGAGGTTGGTAAGCAGGGAAGTAGGTATGGTTACATATGGTTTGAGTGAGTGGCCGTTACATTGGCTTCAGGACCACAGTAATTACCACAGCAGGTAGCCGCAGCCAAGTGAAGCAACGCACCGTGTTAGTGTGTGATGGTGCAGGGTGCCACGCAGGGTTGGTTGTTGCATGTTCTTATGAATATGTAAATAAACATAATACCAAGGGAATCTTTACATGTTTGGCAAGAGTGTAAATGATGATAAGTGTACTATATTATGTCATAATCAAACTGTTTATTTGTTTTCAGCCGAATATAATTTGCCTTTTACTTTCGCGCCGTTTGTTTTCCACGTTTATTAAGGATGTGTCGCTAATTATTTTTTTTCTTCTAGTTTTTAGTTATCTCCCGTATTTCTTATATTAATTCTCCCTACCATTATCTCTTTACAGGCATTATTATTATTTGAGATAGACTCTCTCTCTCTCTCTCTCTCTCTCTCTCTCTCTCTCCCTTTTTCCGTTTAGCTCTTTGAGTATTCCACTTTATCTCTTACTCTCCTTCACTTAGTCCATTTTTTTCACCGCCTCGCCCTCTCAGAACCACTTTCCTTCCCCTCTCACTCTTCCCCTCTCACTCTTCACCTCTCTATTTTGAAATCTTCTTCTCTCGTCTCCCTCATTTTGTCTCTCATCCCCTTCCCCCCCCCTCTTAATCTCTCACCTCACAGAACCTTCTCTTTATACATTCCTTGTCTCCTCTACCTCTACCTCCTGCCTATACAAGAACCTCTACCTCTACCTCCTGCCTAACCCCAGAGCCTCTACCTCCTTCCTCCTGCCTATACAAGAACTACTCTACCTCCTACCCTGCTGAGAACCTCTACCTCTACCTCCTGCCTATACAAGAACCTCTACCTCTACCTCCTGCCTATACAAGAACCTCTACCTCTACCTCCTGCCTATACAAGAACCTCTACCTCCTGCCTATACAAGAACCTCTACCTCTACCTCCTGCCTATACAAGAACCTCTACCTCTACCTCCTGCCTATACAAGAACCTCTACCTCTACCTCCTGCCTATACAAGAACATGGCCACCTCCAAGATTACCTCACTCCTCTCTACTTTCCCTTCGTGTGTTTTTTTCCCTTTCCTTGTACCCCCCCCCCCCCTGCAGCGTCCCTCTACCTTTCCACTTGGGGTATAAACTCTCGCGCCATCTGGTGAAATAATGATCACTGCAACATCCTATATCATTTGCAACACCACATAAGTATACATGAGACTACATATACTTGTTTTAGGTTAGGTTATGCTGCGTTAGGTTAGGTTGTGTTGGGTAAGGTTAGGTTTGGTTAAGTTAGGTTAGGTTAGGTTAGGTCAGGTTTGGTGAAGTTGTATTAGTGTTAGGTTGGGTAAGGTTAGATTGGGTTAGGTTAGGTTAGGTTAGGTTAGTAAAGTTAGATTGTTAGGTTAGGTTAGGTTAGTTAAGGCTAGGTTGGGAAGGTTAGGGTTTTGGTTAAAGGTCAGTCAGGTCAGGTCAGGTCAGGTCAGGTCAGGTCAGGTCAGGTCAGGTCAGGATGGGTTAGGTTACATTAGTTAGGACTAGGTTAGGTTAGGATGGTTAAGGTTAGGTTAGGTTGATGTCGTTTTGTCACTACTAAGCCATCGTCCTTAAATAGTTAATCCATTGTTCTATAAAAAATGTTAAACCATCACCCTTGAAATATTAAACCATCGTCCTCAGAGTGTGATTAATTCGAAATCAGTAGTTACCAGTCAAAACCTCTATAGAGAAAAAAAAACAAATGAAGAGAGTGAATGGTATTAAAAGTTGCAATGTATAATTAGAAATCGGTTCCAATGCCATGAAGTGAAGTAAGCGTAGCGCAGACCAGTGGGAGAGAGAGAGAGAGAGAGAGAGAGAGAGAGAGAGAGAGAGAGAGAGAGTGCATGAAAAACTTATATTCCTCCACAAGAAGTCACGAAAAGATAATATCCCACAGAGCAACACGCGAGGCTCCCGTCTTGTGGAGAAGCAGGGTAAGGTTGAGCTCAAGGACGTGCTGGTATTTCTCTCTCTCTGACACAAGCACACACAGTACCTACAGTTACGAGAGGGATTGATAACTACAACATTTACATCAAAGGTAACAATAATGATAAGAAGACTGAACACTTCTCAGGGGCGATCTTCACTAACAAATGAGGTATATTTGGAAAGAAAAAAACAAGGCATCTAGGTATTTTTACGAGATTAGTCACAAACATACACAAAAAAAGGGGATAAACGAACTTGTGAATAAATTATCAAAATATAAACGAGATTACCAAAGAAACATGTGGAAAATCGTGATAGCATCTGGCAGGATAATGTTGATAAATGAGGGAGATGAGGAGAGGGCGCGAGTCAATGACACACCACACTACAGCGTCACTGAGCTGGTACTTTACGGTCACTGAGTTGTGTGAGCTCCTCTATGCTGCTGTCTGACAATGGTCACAAAAGTCTTTGGTAGAAATCTCCCCGGATTAATATTCTTCTCTTTAATCAGACCGTGGTAAAGTTTGTAAAGTGCGCAGTGAGAATCCATCCAACTTTATATACCATTCATATAACCATTTCTTCGATCTAATAGGAAGTAAGCAAATATCCTTTTTTTTTTAGTTAGCTGAGGACTTAACGTAACAATCTAGATAAGAATAAAGTTATTTTGTAAATTCTGAGAGAAAATGTTGCGAAGGCCTACCAATTGCCGGCTGCAGCGTCTAACTATATCCATCACATAGTTATGTCTACATGGAACGCCCTTAAAATGTCTATATACCACCACACAAGCACCAGTCTTACATTTCGTCAGAATTTCAATAACAAAAAGTATCATTATTTCAAGGTGACTGAATATTGATACCACTATATTATTATTGCTTATGTCATGAGTAGTGAAAATTTAACTAGTAAGTCATATATTTTATCTGTCAAGTGAGAGTCAATGGTACTATTTTGCATAATTCCCATAACGAGTGTGTGTGTGTGTGTGTGTCAGGATTACTACGACTTAAAAAAAAAAAGATCAGAAACAGTTTTTTTAGCGGATTCGTCGAAGTGACCAGTCAGCACATCTGTTTACAAGTGATGTCACCCATAATGCCTTGGGGGGGGGGGAGGATAAGCTAGGGTTTAGTGTAGGATAACTAAGGATAGGTTAGCGTTAGGGTGGTTAATCTTCAGGTGAAATAAAGTTGGATCGATGAAACGAGAAAATGTAGAGAGGACTTGAAAGATAAACTAAAGACTGATGCAATAGATGTAGTTCCAATTATCAGAATTTTAGAAAGACTTTTATATGAACTGTGTGATGTTGAGTGGAGCTTCGTGTGACCTAGAGGTGAATGTAATAACCCTGGAGCAGCCATGACAGAACTCAGAAGCTGATAAATGACGACACAGATTATTAACTTGTGATCAATACTACAGCAACTAGATCCTTAAACTCACGCGTGTCTCATTATTGGAACTGTCTGTTGACGCATTTGTGCATTTTATCATTCACTCTGTTTATTGTTCGATGTTAAATACGAATATGTCCACCACCATCACTTCTAGTATACCACCACCACCATATTTAGCCTCAATGACAGACAACTAAGGTCATCACCATATAGATTACCATATCAAGATGATTGACTTCTCGTCGCCCTCAGGAGACGTACAGCGTGGCGCCTGACAGGTGGGTGCCGCTCCTTACTGATGATGATGACTTGACGAGTTACCCAAGAAAGTCGCGGGAAATATGTAATTAAGATTTGACACCGTTCACCACCTCGCCCCCCACTCCTTGAACCTCATCGCTGCTTGAGTAGTCACGAATAAGGTGGTGTAAGGTGGTGTAAGGTGGTGTATGATGACATGTGGTATGATACAGTGGTAGGCGACACTAGGTGGTATATAGCGCTTCTAGGTGAGGTAAAGTCCACACTAAGAGTCTCCTTCTCCTCTACTACCTCACGCTCTTCCTCTGTTTACTTCCATACACTCGAGTAATTTCTTGTCACCTCCAGAACCTCTCGCTTATCACCGACCATCCCTCCTTCCCCTATCACCCTTCCAGGCATATATATATTTCACTAGGGATAACTTTTCTTCCTCATACACCTGTTAAAATTTATACAGTACGACTCTCCTACTAAAAATGGTGCCTCTCTCTCATGGCTAGCTGTACTGTCTGTCTGTGGTTGACGTTCTTATTACTAGACCTATACTGGTGTTACTGCATTGGTCCCTAATCAAAACAAACTCCTAACCAACTCCTGACATTAAAGATTGGAAGGTATACATATTCAGGGCCTGTTGGAAATTAATCTCTAGTAGACTTTAAAGTAATAAAAAAAGTATTTCTACCTTTAAATAAATTAATTCAGTGGGATTCATATATTAGTTTGAAGTTTTGAAAGTTCTCGTATATTTTCTAAGGAAATTTAATTCTTCGGAATTGTGTTGTTTCAGACCCTTTCAGAATATATGAGACAGCTGTAGAGGTGGAGGATGTGGGGTGTATCACACACACAAACCGTCCCTTCTAAATCAGACAGTCCAGAGCCGCCCCACCCCAGGCACTGAACGTCGCCAACTCTCCTATGTAATTATAGGAAATATGGATAATAACTATACTTCCTTCTACGGGACTCACTTTCTCGTGCCAGCAGTAGTACTGATGATGATGATGGAAGATGATGGCGGTGGTGGTGGTGTACTTAATGGCTAGCCACAGTAATGATTTTCTGGTATTGGTGAAACAGGTATAAATGCTGTGTGTGTGTCTGTGTGTGTGTGTGTGTGTCTGTGTGTGTGTGTGTACATAAGACAATTGAAACATCGCGAAGACAAGATGAAAAACAGATTAATTGGAAATAATGTCAAGTGATGCTGGAAACTTGAACACAACTTAAGCAATAACTGGTACAAAGTGCTAACTCGCGTCTGAGGATGTGAACGACTCTCTAAGCTCTGTTTCCCTGCATGAGATTTATTTCCTATGTAGTGAAATAAATCCCAATATACATAACAACGTGTATCACTGATTCTACGTAGGGAAATAGATCCGCTTCCTCCGTGGGATAGTGATTTCGGCAGTGCTTGTGGTCAGTGAAATTAAGACCGCTATCGCTTCACTGCGTATGACCCAAGTATTAAAAGGCGTGGCAGTGATCTCAGACAGTGATATAGTGGTTTAATTTTGCTATAACGTAAGTCCTTCCTGTTTTTTTTTACTTTAGGCTCTAAATGTTAAACACGTCATGGCGATTTTATGCATTTTAAAACATGTCTGTCTGTCTTGTTGCGTAAGAGAGTCGTGCGCGAGACTCGACGGACAAGTGTGCCCCGAGGAGAAAGTTGGTTAGTTTCCTGCCTTCCTGCCGCCCCTCCCTCATAGCCGCGGGAAATAATCACAATGGCACGGTAGTAGACAAGAGTAAACTATGCATTCCTTGGGCTAGCCTTGTGTCCACCACGAGACTGTCTAGCTCTACTGTTCATCGAGATGCTGCATCCTTAACAGCTGCTGTATGTGGCAACGTGAATATTGTAAACATGGACATTGGACAGGTTATCGTAGTTGAGGGATAACTTGTCGTACGTGAGGATAAAGTTGTCGTACTGAGGGGTTAAACTATCGCACTCAAGGGTTCAGTTGTACTCAAGATTAAAATATCATACTCATTTGAAAAGTTGTACTAGGGTTAAATTATATAAGCTTACTTAGGCGTTTTAGGGGTTGTTCTATCCAGCGTTAGTACAGGAGAACACCAGAAGAAACTGGTCATGTTTTGGTAGTGAGGGTCACATTGGATAAACACCCTTCTCATTTATGTCCGGGCCAGGCAGCGGGGCTCTAACCTCTGCCATATAGGTGATGCGGGTGTTATGATGCCATCTACGTGTTAGGTCTCATCAGGTGGTGCTCTAAGTGCTAGGAGGTCTTGTTGTACCGTTGTTATTGGTCAAACTCTGCTCGTAATAAGTGTTTGTGGGGTTGATGTTGTTGTCACTATCTCTACAACATACGGTTAATAGTGGGTGTTATTGATGACGAAGATAGTGGTAGTAGTGGTAGTGAAGGGTAGTGGTGGTGACTAGGATAATGGTTGTCAGGGCAGTAGTGATTGTAGTATAGTGGTGGTAATGGTGACAGTGATGGTGAAGTTGATATACTAGTTCTAGTAATAACAATAAAGGACGATGATGATAATTCTACTATTCACTATACTATTATTAAGCTGTTCCTGATGACAATAACAACACAGCACACAGCCAGTCAGTCAGTCACCCAAATCAGTCAAATCAGTCATGCAAAACAAGTACGTGGTCTCGCGTGTAAAACCTGTAGCAGCCCCACCCCTACCCTACCCCCACCACCAGCATCAAACACGATACCTACTGTACAATTTACTCACAAGTTCAGGTAAGAGGGGGGGGTGGGGGTGGTGGTGGGTGATACTTCCACTTTCTGTTGACCTTCACACCTTTTTGGATGTTGTCTTGACGAGTGTACTGTGTGTGTGTGTGTTGACCGCCTTCACCTGTGCTATCTTGGGTCTGGTCTCATTAGGAAACAGACCAACAGTAACAGACCAACAGGAAGAGACCAACAAGAACAGATCAACAGGAATAGACCAAGAGAAACAGACCAAGAGGAACAGACCAACAGGAACAGACCAACGAAAGCAGACCAACAGGAACAGACCAACAGAACAGACCAACGAAAGCAGACCAACAGGAACAGACCAACAGGAGGAAGCGGCGACACAATGAGGCTCTGGCATTACCTGCAGGAGTTGACGACCGAAACACCGCCAGGAAGTGTAGTATACCTCCTGGTGGCTCTACTGTGCTCTCACTTGGCATCTCTCATCTCTATTGTGTCTCACTTGGCGTCTCTCATCTCTATTGTGTCTCACTTGGCGTCTCTCATCTCTATTGTGTCTCACTTGGCGTCTCTCATCTCTATTGTGTCTCACTCTTGCTCTCATCTCTATTGTGTCTCACTTGGCGTCTCTCATCTCTATTGTGTCTCACTTGGCGTCTCATCTCATTGTGTCCCCACCCTTGCCTCTCATCTCTATTGTGTCTCACTTTGTTCTCTCATCTCTATTGTGTCCTCATCATGTCTCTCATCTCTATTGTGTCTCACTTGGCGTCTCTCATCTCTATTGTGTCTCACTTGGCGTCTCTCATCTCTATTGTGTCTCACTTGGCGTCTCTCATCTCTATTGTGTCTCATTTGCGTCTCTCATCTCTATTGTGTCTCCACTTGGAGGCTCTCTCATCTCTATTGTCTCACTTTGGCGTCTCTCATCTCTATTGTGTCTCACGGTCTCTCATCTCTCTATTGTGTCTCACTTGGCGTCTCTCATCTCTATTGTGTCTCACTTGGCGTCTCTCATCTCTATTGTGTCTCACTTGGTGTCTCTCATCTCTATTGTGTCTCACTTGGTGCATAAAGTGTGTGTGTGTGTGTGATCCTGGATATAGTGAGAGTATTATAAGCTTGAAAGTGAGAACATAGGAGTTGTAAACACGAGTCTGTAAATATATGGAAGTGAGAGTCATGAATGTGTGAGTGTGTGTGTGTGTGTGTACTTTACATAGACGGGAGAGATATTATAATGGGCGTAGGTGGATGTTTGTAGGGATGAAAAGTAAAAAAAAACGAAAGAAAATGAAGCCAATATGAACTTTTGATTAGAATATTGCCAGTAGGAATAATAACAGGAGAAAGACAATGGATAATAAACATGCTGCGACAAATACCCATAGAATCGCAAAATAGAGAAGTTTCCCCTTTAACCTATCAAAGAAAACCAATTAATATTTTTTTCCTGATTAACAACGGTACAGTGTTAATACTCAGCCAGCAGCAGCAGTAGGAATTTCTAGAGATAAAATATGAGGAAGGATGTGCAAGGAGGTGTGTAGTCATGCATGTAGAGAGATGTGTAGTCATGTGTGTAAGGAGATGTGCAGAAAAAGGTGGATGAGTTTCATACAGGAACTATGGTAACAGAGAGGCACATACTGTAGCCTAAATTACGAGTTGAAAGATATGTATGTATGTATGTATGTATGTATGTATGTATGTATGTATGTATGTATCAGGAAATGACTAAAACGTAGATTTAGAGCCACTTATGGGTAGAAAAGATAACAGGTAGAAGTTGGGATAGAAAAGCTAACAGGGGAAGAAGTAGGGTTAGAAAAGCTAACAGGTAGAGGTTGGTAGTAACGACAGACACAGCTATAGGAGGAGGTAGACGGGCGAGGCGAGTTAGAGGCGAGTTAAGAGGCATTAGAGAGTCGAGGCGAGGCGAAAGGCACCACCACCACTATAGAAGTAGTAAGAAGAGGAAGACTCAATAACAAGAACCGGATGTGGATAGGTATGGCGGCGACCTCACTGTTGCCAAAACCGCGCGGCGCATCCATAACCACCCCACCCCCACCCCCTCCCCACCCCCCACCCCCCACTCCAAACTTCGATCTCAACACAACGAAGCTTAACGACCCCTACTACATAACTACAGTCAATTTTTTTAAGGTTCGAAAATGCAAAAAAAAAAGATGCAAAAAATAATGATTGTGGATTTGGTAGAGCGTTTTGACGTGTGTGTGTGTGTGTGTGTGTGTGTGTGTGTGTGTGTGTGTGTGTGTGTGTGTGTGTTTTTAAATAGGTCGATAGGAAGATATAACTTACTGATAGACCTTCATGCCACACACAAGGAATGCTTCCACAACTTCTTTACCACATGGCCTTGCCAACTCTCCTCCCTCCCTCCTCCCTCCCCCTCACCACCAAGTCACAACCTACCTTCTTCCCTTACCCACAGAGCCCCCCACCCTCCTGCAAGAGCCCCCTCTGCCGTCAAGGCTAGGTTTCTCCACCAGAGCCACCCAAAATCTGATAACAATGTACAGTCGCTTACACTTACACCTGGTACATTGATCTGGTATGTTTTGTGGAGATATATGATTGATGTAAACAAACGAAAGATAACACAGGAAGTTGTATGATAAGAATAAACAGGAATAAACAACGACGGTAAATAAACATAAAAACAAAAAAAGGAATAAGCAAAATAGAAAAATAAACAAAAGAGACAAGATCAAGAAACGAATGAATGAAAGTGTAAACAGAATTAAATTATATTACCCTAAATGACAAAAGGAATTCATGTGACAGTACAGACAGCCATACAACGACAAGAACAGACCAAGAGACATACAGAGCTATATAGTCGACCTCCCCACACTCCCTGCCCCCTAGACCTCCCCACACTCCCTGCCCCCTAGACCTCCCCACACTCCCTGCCCCCTAGACCTCCCCACACTCCCTGCCCCCTAGACCTCCCCCACACCCTGCCCCCAGGACCCCCACACTCCTGCCCCCCAGACCCCCACACCCCCTGCCCCCCAGACCTCCCCACACTCCCCGCCCCCAAGACTCCCCCACACTACCTGCCCCTAGACCTTCCCCACACTCCCTGCCCCTACGGAAGCCGAGAGAGGCAGCTCAGAAGTAGCCTGAAGAGACAACAACTTCAACCTGCTGGAGACAAAGATGAAAATAGGAAACCTGAGATCTTTATTTGACATTGTTCACGTACGAGTTGACTATGGGAGGGAAAAGCCTGTGTATTATGTTTTGTAGTGGACTGAGAGAGAGAAGGGGAAGGGAAAGCATTCGTTAAATAAAAAAATTACATAACAAGCATGATTTAAGTCATTGTAGCTTCAATAATTATTACTTTTTTTTTAGCACGAAGCATCATCCTGCAGGTGGAGGAATACCTGTTTGTTTGTTAGTACAATACCTGTTTCTGGTTGTCTGAAGGGAGTGTTCAATATAACGGGGCTGGAGGATGCAGTAACGAGGTCAACTTTCTCAGGGCAGGAGGAGGAAGACTTGACTGCTATGCCCCCACACGAAATGTTATTGATGTACTCTTGGTAGCTTGGAGTGTGTGTGTGTGTGTGTGTGTGTGTGTGTGTGTGTGTGTGTGGACACGTTCTGGCGCCTACCAACCACTGCCCCACTGCCTTGCGGATTAACCTTGGTAGGTATAAGGCTACGGGAGTAAACCCTGAACGAAAAATCTGCGGTGGAGCCCCACATCAGGCAGACATGATTATAAAGCTCAAACAAGACCCCAACGGCGGTGTAGGCGGAAGAGGTGACCAACATGGGAACCCAACGACTACACAGGCGGATGAAGGCAATGCCTGATGGACAGGCTACTTAGGCGAAACCCAACAAACTGGGATATCGACAGTCCATTGCAACTCTCCCTTTCTCCAGTTGTTGCAACACTTACACTACTGGATCAGGAAAAGGGAGAGCCAAGATGTATGGTTGCAGCCTGCGCTCCTGCCTCACCACATAGATCAACACACACGCAGGCATCATCCAGCTTATCATCATCAAAACCCCTATACCCCCAAAAGTCCTATGGCGACGGGGACAGGCAGAGATGACTGCCAGGAGTCTAGCCACAGATAAAATGGTCGTTTATGCACTAGGATCTAGGCAGCAGTGCAATCCGGTCCTGTCTATGCGACTGAGCAGCCCTCTCGAGGACCCACTCTGTTCACCCCACATGGGGAGGGGACTAGAAAAGATGCCCTAAACATAGCCTGCCTAAAGAATCTACCTGACTGGACAACTGCACCCAGTAAGGTCATCCTTATGCGGTCTAAAACACAATCATAATCACAGATCCAAAGAAAAACAAACTATACAACCTTTATGGTAGCACACCGAAGCAAACAAACGCCAACCCCGGAAAGACGCTGCCGCCGCCCCTCCCGCACTAGACGTAGCACTCCACACGTGCCACTTCTGTGAACGACCCTGCCGGTCCCGTATCGGCCTCTCTAGTCACCCCAGAGCTCACCAATATAGGTGACATCCTTAATAACTCATATCATTGTATCAAAGCTAGATGATCGTCATACTCGATTCCGAGTGACAGCAAAGTAGTAATAGTAGGTAGCTATGATTATGTACTTGAAGTTGCATCAGTCAGCTCTATAGATGTCTCGTAGTTGCATCAGTCTACTCTATAGACGTCTCGTAGTTGCATCAGTCAGCTCTATAGATGTCTCGCAGTTGCATCAGCAGCTCTATAGACGTCTCGTAGTTGCACCAGTCAGCTCTATAAACGTCTCTTCTTCCTGACTGAACAAAAACACACACCTCCTCAATATAATGTACTGGCAGGTATATTTTTCCCTCACAATGGTTAAAATACTACATAAAGACGCGTTAAAATACTACATAAGGACGCGTTAATGATGGTCGTGTGAAGTGCTTGCGTGCGTCGGAGCTTAATATGATACCAGGTAAATTGCGGAGTATTTTACCTGTAGTGGATGGAGTTTAGGTTAAGTTACAGTAATTGGCTGGGAAACCTTTCAAGCACCTGATATAGTGGTTGAAGACGAGCATGAGAGAGGGCCAGGTCATACCTTCTACGATCTGGCCACATTTCTAAGGTCTGTCCACTTCTCTACGATCTGGCCACACCTATACGACCTGGCCACACCTATACGATCTGGCCACACCTATACGATCTGGCCACACCGATACGACCTGCTACACCTCGACCAGGATACACATATGAACGATATTTCTCCCATTTACTTCGCGCGTGTGTGTGTGTGTGTGTGTGTGTGTGTGTAAGCCAACTGAAACAGCGTGAAGATTTGGTGAAAAATAAACTTGGTGACATAGGAATGATGATGCCTTACTATAGCGCGTTTTTTCTCAGCTGAGAAAAAACGCGCTATAATACTGCAGAACTCTCGGAACACCACGAGTTAGGTGGACCTGATAACAATACTGACGAAGAACAATAATAACAATAACAATAATAATAATAATAATAATAATAATAATAATAATAATAATAATAATAATAATAATAATAATAATAATAATAATAATAATAATAATAATAAATTGTACAAAAAACTAGACAACATTTTTTTTCCTTTTCCTTTTATTCTTTCTTTAAATTCCAAGTTGAGTTTCTTTATACAGGTGTGATAACGTGATTAAAAAATGTGTCCCCGTCTCATCCTTATTTCGTCATTAGTGTATTACGCGTCATTATGTTGAGCGAGTGTACAAAAATTATCCTAGAGAGTGAGTGGGAGGAATGGTGGGTGGGTGGGTGGGTGGGTTAGTGGGTGGGTGGTTTGGTGGGTTGCGTCAAGACGGCTAGGAGAAGCGGCCAACTACCATCATCACAACACCGCGTTATAATCATTGTTTTTACCTCACACCGCAGTAAAGAATTAATACCTCACCCTACAGATCTCACCTCTCAGATGATGAATCACTGAATAGTTAAAAAAAAAAGAATTACCGAAATATTTAACAGATGACATACAGACACACACGTAAATAGAGAATCCTTGAGCAATGGAAAATTTTATTGTGCTCTTCTGTTTGAAATACTCGTAAACATGTTTTGAAGTTACCAATGTTTACTCACACACTCTCCTTGAGTGTTTAAAATGGTGTTGCTAATTCGTTAATAAACATTACCCACGACGTAGGTTAAAAAAATATGAACATAAAATAAAAACATGACAATAATCACATTTACTCGGTGTCAGCGTTACAATTATCTGTTCTTATGTCCGGGGGGGCTGTTAGTAAACACTTCCTATTTGTTTCCTGCATAAACACTCTCCAGGCAGCTTGCATCATGATGTGTTCAGTGTATAAGTATACTGTTACGAGAGCCTCTAGACCGTCACCTACCACACACACGACCTTGTCAACCTGAAAACAAAAAAAAATATAAAAAGAAGACCTTCCCTGTTATTACCCAAGGCTACTTGCCATTAACCTCCCCAACTATACGTCCCACCAACATGAAGAAACTAATAAGTGTCTCGCCCTTGTCGACGTTCGTGTATAGCATTATCTTGAGGAATGGCAATCAACAGTTTCCCTGGCGGCGAAAAACGGGTAATAATAATTAAATAGGGTAGTAAGGGGAGCGATGGCGGCTTTCACAGAACTGGTCTCCCGCGCTGCTCCGCCACTCTGTCTACACTGTGTTTATATAATACCATACCTTGATGTTTGTGTTTAAGGAATCCAATAAAGTTAAACATACATAACATCGGTATATTTGCATAATTATTATCTTCTCAGTGTCCGCAGTGATGTGTTCGTTATAGTTCCTCCTATAAATCTTCGTTAAAACTGAAAAATTATAGTTAAGTCAGGAACAAAAGTCCTTTTTTACACACCTGAGTCTGGCACAGTTCCGAGCAGGAGTGTTACCTGAGTTACCTGGTGACGCTGTATTTATGGGGGAGAGTCGGGCTAACGCAAAGATTTTTATTATACAACCTTGTGTTCTATCCCCCCCCCCCCTTTCTCTCTCACTTTCTCTTACATGTTTACTTTATTCATTCACTGCTCACTTTTCCTCTTCTCATATTTTTCGATGCTAAATTATATCAGCTGTTCTCGTGATCATGCTTGAGGCTTAAGATCATTCTATATATCTTTATTTATATCTAGGAAGCTTCTTGTCATCAGTAAACAATTGTAATGATTAGAAAAAAAAAACATCTGCCAAACTGTTTATGACGCACACAAACAACACGGGCCCCAGCACACCTACAATACCCTGCGGCACACCACTTCTCATAGGTACCCGTAACGATCGTATAGAAAGTCACTGATCCATGGTAAGACATTTTTCTGTTTTTTATGTACCCGTTTAAGACTTTTTTTTTTTTAGCCTTTGGTGAATTCAAAATAATGTTAACGTTCTAGGATCTGTGCCACATATATCAAGGATCTCCGGTAGTTGTGTCAGGTTTGGGAAGCGAGGCATGAGTTTATACCAGCCTTCCTTCACTCTGGGGGTACATAACCTTCAGAGCAGCAGGACTTTAACTACACTTGAGTACAGTCTTAATACACTCGTCTGTGAACTATACACGTTGAAGCTGAAGTGAATTGTCTAACTTCAAAAAAAAAAGAAAAGTCAAATATTTTGTATCCTAAAGTAAACACAGACGAAGATACATATTCAGTAGCATTACTACTTTGTTACTGTTCATCACCAGCCATCATTCTTTAAGTCTCTCATCTGACACACCTATACACGTCTCCAACTCAGACTTAGTGAAATAAGGAGGAATTTGAGGGTTTCTCTCTCCATACACACCTTAATTTAATGGGGAAGTGACGCGCGCAGTTTGTATGGCGCTGGCAACTGTACTCTTTAAAATACTTACACGCACACTTTCTCCTGCCGAACGAAAACCAGTTAATATTATTTATAAATGTAATGTATAATGTAGAAAATTAATGGTATATTGAGTTTTGTTATGATCGATATTTTAAAGGTGTTTCTTTTTTCAGTTATATAATTTAAATTTAATACCTGCCACCAAATTACCGTAGAATTTGTCAAGCAAACTTATTCTGAGTGCGTGTGTGAGTGTATGTGTGTGTATAAATCATTTAGAGCTTTGAGTCAAAAGTAAAAAAAAAAAAAATCCAAATTCGAAAAAGTAACAAAAACTTTGGGGTGTCGAGTTATTTTCATGTTTCATCACGCTATCTATCAAATTGTAACGCAAAACAAAAGAAATTATTTAACTCTGTAAATACATACATGAATAAAAACATACATACATACCTGTACATACATACACTGAAGCATCGCCAGGCAACTGTGAGTCGCTCACATGAATGAATTATATGCCAGAGATACTTTCTCTCAAACATCAGCCCTGACTTTGGCTTCGGCTTAAACAATCTTGGATTATTCGAATATTCGTACATATCTTTTTTCATTATCAAAACAAGGTTACTTTATTATAAATACATTAATAATAAAAGATCTATAATAAATGCAATTATCGTTGTATAAATCACAATACATCTTCACTAAAGGAACTGAACTCACAGGTAGATACAGGCAATCGTAAGCGAGGCGCCGGTTTCATTCATACGTGTCCTAAATGGTCCGTTCACTCCCAGGTAGCATCAACAACACCAAAACACCATTATTAACACCTTACATTATATCTTAAAGACCCGCCTTCTAAACTTACCGACAAATAATGCATCAATTAGTGGAAAAAAATTATAACAATACTTAATATTTAAATTTGTGTCACTGTTAGGAGTTTTAAGGCGAGTTTTAACAATTACGAGAGGTGAACAGAGGGGTTAGGTGTCCGTGTGTCAGTCCATCAGCTTATTCTGCATGGCTAGAAAAACAGTCATGGTGTGTGTGTGTGTTAGACCCACTAGGACGGGCGGACGGGTAGGTGGTAAAAGGTGATGACCCTAGAAAGTGGATATGTGGTGGTGGTAGTGGTGGTAGTGGTGATAGTGATGATGGTGGTAGTGGTGGAAGTAGTGTTGGTAATGGATTTGGTGATGATTTTGGTGGTGGTAGTAGTGGAGATGGTGGTAGTAGTGATGGTGATGAGACTAATAGTAATGGCAATGATGGTGAAGGTGATAGTGATGAAAATAATGATGGTGAGAGGTGATAGTGATGAAAATAATGATGGTGAGAGGTGATAGTGAAAAATTTAATGGTAATAAAAGCTCCGGGAAAAAAGAAGCTATTTCAACTACCATAGCAACACGTTCTGCCATACATACATACATACATACATACATACATACATACATACATCAAGAAGCGCTCAACACACTGACCCTCTCGGCTCTCACTGACCATCACCACGACTTTGGTGAGAAGTTTCTGCACCATCCTCGACACCGGCTCCTACTACCACCTGAGATCCCTCGCCCGAGAATTGCTGTTCGACACCACAACCGCATCCAGCCCATACGTGCACGAACTGATCGCTATAAGAACAGCCCAGTCCCAACCATTGTAAAAATTATCAATAGCTTGTAATCAACCAGTGTATTCACTCCCAGTAAACACTACTTCTTGCACTGTCACTGTGTTGAAATGCCCTGTAGTTTGAGCTTCTCCCCATCTAGTTATTATATATCATATTTGTATCACTTATGTTACTTGTATATTATTTGTAAGTCAAGAGACCCATTCCCCAATTATGTAACTGTATATTTTCACCCTTCCGGCTGCCATGCTCTTTCAATAAACCGCTAATTATTATTATTATCATCATTATTATTATCATTATTATTATTATTATTATTATTATTATTACATACGAGGCGGACAATAAGTAATGGAAATAAGTAACAGAGAAAGACAAAGAGACAGTCAGTCAGGGCAGATGGTATCAATTGTGAGGGGGGGGGGTTGTAGCGATGGTTGTGGTTGTGGTAATAAGAGGGAGGTTTAATGGTTGCAAGAGGTGAAAGTGGTGTACTGTGTATAGGTAGCGGCGGCGGCGGAGGGCCTTCCACTCTACTCTCTCGCGGGGACACACACACACACACACACACACACACACACACACCTCTTCCTCTACTCAGGGAAGCACTACAGTGAGGACGACTGTCTATGGCTCACCTGAAGATTAACCCCCAGGTGTTTTTGTAAGGGGATCAGCCCACCCGGGCACAGGTCACTGACCTGGGCCATCAAGGCCTGGAAGAAAAATATAAAAATAATAATAATAATAATTAGTATTATTGTTGTTGTTGTTGTAATAATAAATAAAAATTAAAAAATTAATAAAAAAATAATAATAATTATAATAACCATAAAAAAAAATAAATAAATCGAGAATGAGAAACGGTAAACATTATGTATGTTGTGTTGTCATAGTAAGAGAAACAATTGAGACCCTGCAATTGTGTGTAAATGAAGCAGAAAGTCAGATCAGCAACCTGGGACTTGGTCACAATTTTCGTGATGCCATAAGGCAGCAGGGTCTACCATTAGACAATAGATTGTGCTTCCAATATCTTCCCAGGCGGTAGTACCTCCCTGTTTGGTAGTTGCTTACTACCTTAAGATTAACAACCCGAACGCTAACCAAACCGAACGCTAACCAAACCTAACCTAACCTAACCTAACCAAACGCTAACCAAACCTAACCTAACCAAACGCTAACCAAACGCTAACCTAACCTAACCAAACCTGACCTAACCTAACCAAACCTAACCTAACCAAACGCTAACCAAACCTAACCTAACCAAACGCTAACCAAACGCTAACCTAACCTAACCAAACCTAACCTAACCTAACCTACAGGAGGCTAATCTTCAGGTAATCCCCATTAACCTATAACACCTTTCCCCATCTCCCTCATCTTCATAACAAACTCACATACATTAAGAAACGGGTAATTTCAGCACGGATAATGGCCTCAGAACTAACCACCTTACCGAACGCATCTTCTCTACCTGGCGTGTTCACCTGTTAACGATGTGATTCTGTTCTAATTAACTAAGTCGGTACAAACACTCAACAACAAGGAATTCGGTGGTGACCTGAGGCTACTGTAGTGGTCCAGGCTACTGTAGTATTCCAGGCTACTGTAGTATTCCAGGCTACTGTAGTATTCCAGGCTACTGTAGTATTCCAGGCTACTGTAGTATTCCAGGCTACTATAGTATTCCAGGCTACTGTAGTATTCCAGGCTACTGTAGTATTCCAGGCTACTGTAGTATTCCAGGCTACTGTAGTATTCCAGGCTATACTGCGACCACTGTAGAATGCTATACTGTGGTCTGCTATATTATAACCCTAGGGCCTAGACGGTCGGTACCTCAGTGTGTGTGTGTGCACGAGAAGATCAGACAGCTGTACCCGGCAGGTGTTTAGTAGTCTTGAGACGCTCTACCGGGAGAGAAAGTGACGTGTAGAGGAAGTGTATCTACCTGTCTACCTGTCTGTCTGTCTATCTGCCTGAACCTTCTACACACACACACACACACACACACTGGAAGAAGAGCCACTAATTAGAGAGAGAGAGAGAGAGAGAGACCTACGCTATCTTAGGCCTACATCACCTCTCCTCCTCCTCACAGGGATTCTTCTACCATGTAAGGATGTCCGTCAGCAGCCAGGAGGGGGGGGTAGGTGGACATCGCTAGCTGTATTTATAAAGATTTTCACCGTGGTTTTTTCTGAACCCCATCTCCACCTACCTCCCTCCTCTCTCACCTTTGACATTTTTAAAGGTAATTAATTATTTTCTCCGGATCATTGTTAGTTCCGGGCGGCGCTGGTCAAAGGAAAACTCTCGGGGTCATAATCTTCTTCTATTTATTAAACTTGAACTCAAACCTGGACTTTCTATGGACTTTCTATGGACTTTCTATGGACTTTCTATGAACTTTGTGTTTATTTATGTTTTATTTCCTTCCTCTCTTGTCTATTTACATTACTAATTGTCTTTCGATTTATGTATTAATTTATTCGTTTATTTTAGTCAAGGATAATTATTGAGTTAAGATGATGATGATGATGATGATGATGATGATGATGATGATGATGATGATCCAAGCTTAGTTAACGTTAATGATGAATTTATGGTGGTGGTAGTGGTCATGATGGTAGTAGTTGTGGTAATGAGGTATGAATTGTGGTAGTGATGATGGTAGGAGTAATAATTGGTGGTGATCATGGTTATGCAGATGGTGGTTGTGGTGGTAGTAGTAGTGGTGGTGATGGTGATGGTAGTAGTGATGATAGTGGTAGTAGTAATAGTGGTGGTAGTCACGTTCAGCAGTAAGGAATGTTGTGGTTTCTGAGTACCAACAGATGGTTTCTACACACACACACACACACACACACACACACACACACACACACACACACACACACACACACACGAATCTCTAGAAAACCACACATCCATTATTATTGTTTTATAATCAACACTATCATAAAATGGTTCGGAAATAACACCTGCGGATATGAATTACTTAGCGTGCTGGAGGAGTTCTTTTCTTCAGGTGAAACTAACGAGTCCTCAACACGGAAGAGGAAGGTGGTATATTATCTTCTCACTCACGACGAAGGGCTGACGAAGAAGGTGAACTATGTATTGTGAGGATACTTAAGAAATTTAATTATATCTTTTGTAAACATGACACACACACACACACACACACACACACACACACACACACACACACACACACACACACACAGAGTATGGCTATGTCAACAAGGAGAGAGAGAGAGAGAGAGAGAGAGAGAGGAGAGAGAGAGAGAGAGAGAGTTCAGGCCACGCAATCAAACCTCTGCTGGGAATCCACTAATCGGTTGTTACTGGGACAGCAAGTACAGAATCTTAAAAGAAAATATTTATCATGGATTATGGAGACAAGACCCAAACTGACCACCACTTCACGCAAAAAAATATCTGGGTGAGGAGAAGATAGTAACCCCCCCCCTCTCTTTCTGGTGTTGTTCAAGCTCACAACACTAGACGAGTTTCTTGTGTGTCGAGAGACCAAGAGGACAATATTTTAGGCCTTATTTTAAATCTCTTGCAAGATCAGAAAATGTCTTCAATATCACAACACAATCATCAGATAAACGAATAATACAAGTAGTTATGATAGTCACAACTCACAACACAGACAAAACCAACTTACTGTGTTATAAACTTAAAACATTAGGAGGGAAGTTGTGTGTGTGTGTGTGTGTGTGTGTGTGTGTGTGAGAGTGGAGAAGAGGGATTTTTGTGTGTGTGTATATTGTTTATGAGGACATTGGTTCGAGGTACAAATTTATTGGAGTAACCACACATTAACACCATTATACACTTGGTCTTGTCATGTCATTAGTGTCCTGCCGCTGATAGACAGAATGACAGACACACAGGTGGACAGGGATGATATAGTCTTAGTTGATGAAGTCCTTCCAAATTATAACACAGACGGGTAAACACTCAGATATAGATGAATTCAGACAGAAGTAGACAGGTTATGCGGATGAAATACAGACAGGAGAACCTCTATACTATCAGATGGTGAGACAGGTAAGAACAATTAACCTGTGGTATAATCAGAAGGCGATTTATACCAATCAGACGACTAATCACTTTCCATCAGGTGGGTGATGGGTGAGTGAGAGCTACGACCCTGATCCCTGCCACTCAGAAAAAGGATAGATGCACAGACAAACAGACATACATATTACATAAGACAACATCAATATCTACGTCTTGTGAAATAATGATGTATGTTAAATTGGTGTTATGATATAGTGAGATACGAACCTTAGTAATGGTGTGGTCTACGGGACGGGTTCGCTGGTAGATGGGCGGGCGGGCGGGCAGGGGGCAGGCGCGGGCGGGCGGGCGGGCGGGTGGGCGGGTGGGCGGGCGGTGGGCGGGTAGATGGGCGGGCGGGTGGATGGGTGGGCGGTCAACACTGTGTCGCTGGAAGTTAACATCGTCTAGTGTGGAAAAGTTGTTGTCGATGTGTAGTCCGTCTCGTCTGGAACCATCACTGACCTATAAGGTTCCTTTTTGTGTGTGTGTGTGTGTGTGTGTGTGTGTGTGTGTGTGTGTGTGTGTGTGTGTGTGTGTGTGTGTGTGTGTGTGTGTGTGTGTGTGTGTGCGTGTGTGTTGTGTGTGTGTCAATAGTAAGAAGAAGGTATGTAGTGTGGGGGAGGATGGGGAGAAAGGTAATCACATTAGTATTTCAGGATTTACGGTGATTCAGTTGTGATTTTCATATAGATCCTTCTCCCCCCTCTCCTCCTCCCTCTCTCTCTCTACCACTTCCCTACCCTCCCCTCTCTCCCTCCTCCTTCCCCCTCCAAGCTGTTAATAATCTCTTATGACTTTAGTGTTATGTTAAAGACGTCTGGTGTTAACGAGAGAGAGTGTGTAGCAGAGAGGAACAAGAGTACAAGTAACTTATTAGACCCCAACAGGTATTACCATAAATTACCATTAATTACCATAAATTACCTTAATGATACACCTGTCATCCTATTAACTCAGTCATACTCTGAACAACAAATAGAATCACTAGTAAATTAGTTAACCAATGTATGGGTTAATTAAGAAGAAGTTATAATGAGTTGTCGAGGTGGTTAGTTAGTTAGTTTGTAAAGGAATTATGTGTACTGGTCAAGAGACAAGGGGAAGGAGGAGTCTATGTGGGAAGGAGTCAAAAGGGAAGGGGTCAAAAAGGAAGGGTCAAAGGGGCAAAGGGGGTCAAAAGGAAGGGGTCAAAGGAGTCAAAGGGAAGGGGGTCAAAGGGGAAGGGTCCAAAAGAAGGGGGAGGTCAAGGGGCAGAGTCAAGGAAGAGTCAAAAGTCAAAGAAGAGGTCAAAGGGAAGGAGTCAAAAGGGAAGGGGGTCAAAAGAAGGGTCAAAAGGAGGGGTCAAAGGGAAGGGGGGTCAAAGGGAAGGAAGGTCAAGAAGAAAGGTGCCGTTATTGATGGATGTTTCAGAGTCATGTTGAGAACGCTGAGAGGAAATGGAACGCTTTCATTCAGTCTTTTGTTCTTGCGTTCACTTTTTTGAACAGGTGAAGGTCAACACTTACTTGAGTTCACTTTTATGTACAAAAGTAACGAATAGTCTAGAGGGGGAGGGGGAGGAAGAGGGGGAGGAAGGGAGGGTGGAGGAAGGGAGTGGGGGAGATAGGGGGGAGGTGGAAAAGTAGGGGGAGAATAGGAGAGCTAAGACATCATCAGAAGAGCTTGAGGGAGGGAGGGAGGGAGAGGCACTTTACCACGCCTGTTTGCCCATGAATCACCAATAGAGTTATTAGTACTGGATGTTGCAAAATCTTATGTGTGTGTGTGTGTGTGTGTGTGTGTGTGTGTGTGTGTAACAGTCGTTATCCTTCACAAGACCTCAAACCCCGAGGAGGATGAATGGATAGTGTTTTTTTGTGGCCCCTCTGACCGTCCCCCCCCTCCCCAAGTGCTCGTCTCCGTCTGGTTATACAGTTGAGAGAAGAAACTATTGACTCTTAACACCTCAACGGCAGTTTGTGAGATGACCAGGTAAAAAAAAAAAATACCAGATGAATTCCCTTAATTACCATAAATAAAGTGAAAGCCAATTTTGGGGGTTTAGACAGACAATGAGAAATGGAGATCTAGGCAGGAAACTCTCTGTGTACTGTAGCTAAACCTTTGACCACATCCTACTGGCTGGACCAGATGCGTAGAGTAAATAACCAAATAATAACCACAGACCTCAATATACCTAGTAAACGCTTTGACAAGTTCTACGTTAGCTTAGATTGCTTTACGATATATTGACAAGAATTATTTAAGCTTGAACAGAGCCAAAATAAATTTACAATGAGCTGGTGACAACAAAAGAGGTGTTCTATGTTCGCTGACGGTGTTTGCTTATAGTAAACAACGGGTGTTTGATGGTGGTGGGAGGTGCAGAATGCGCATCAGAGGGGACACATCAAGGTACTAATTGACTTTCTTTTACGCACCCCACTCCCACTCCCCCCACTCCCACTCCTCTACGGTCCTCGCGTTTCACCTCTCGATGATAAATATTCATTATCTACTCTCTCAATGGAGACGAGAGGGCCACACGGTCTTCGTCCACCTCATAAAACATAATATTGTACACCTCGACTACGCTCACAGGAAGACGGACTCACCAAGCGACCACAAAATGAAACCCAGATTTAACGAGTGATGATGGTTGTGTATTAGTGGTGTGGTAATGGTGGTGTGGTGTGGTAATGGTGGTGTGGTGGACTGTGTGCGTGTAGGGGACGAGGATCTCATATCTCCAGTCTTAATTACTTGAAGCGCACAGACACACACACACACACCTTTCTACAACAGTTAACCAGTTAGTGAACGATTCTTTAACACTCTCTCCTGTCTATCTAACTGTCACGCCTGTTAACTGAACCTTAACACCAAGATGCAAAATACAACTGAGACTGAACACAATACGACACAGCAATTGTAACCACTCAACAGTCATTATGTCACCCGGCCAATCAAACAAAGTCACAGTCAGGTTATTTTTTCCGAGGAGTTCAATTACAGTCAATTGTCAGTCATTCGGTCGACACAATAGACTGGGATGTGTCAGAGGTGTGCAGTGAGCTGTATTATCACGCGCTTACAGGGAGGGGCCTTTGGGGTGTGTGTGTGTGTGTGTGTGTGTGTGTGTGTGTGTGTGTGTGTGTGTGTCCTGGGGAATATTACTGTATGCTTTAATACGGGATGTGACTTTATTCCGTAAAAAAAAAAACCAATGGCGAAATTCTCACAGTATGTTAAATTCTGTTGATTAAAGAAACATCAGATAAAGAGTAACATTGGAAATTTAAACGTGTGGAAGGAAAATTCTGAACCACAGGGAAAAAAAACACGTTAATGGAGGAAAATTGCTGTAATAACTTATGATAATTTCTCTAATTAAGGAAAAATTATCGCATTTTAAGGTCAATTACTCGAGGGGTTAATTAGAGTAGTAATTGTCTTTTGGGTCAATGGTTGGCGGGGTAACTTGCCTAACGAGTGCAGGGAACAACAACAACAACAACAACAACAACAACAACAACAACAACAATAATAATAATAATAATAATAATAATAATAATAATAATAATAATAATAATAATAATAATAATAATAATAATAATAATAATAATAATAATAATAATAATAATAATAATAATAAAATAAATAAAACTTACATGGGCTGAGGGAGGAGGAGGAGGGGGGGGGGACTCCATTGCACACGTTCTCAGGGAAATTATAGCCTTTGGGGTAAAAATCCTGGCGTTGCGGGGAATATTATCACACGGCTCTGATCAGTGACGGGACATTCCTGTATACACCTGAGTAAATTTCTTCCCGACCCACGATATATTAAAGTATTCTGGCGGGGGGGGAAATAATTTTTTTTCTTCCCTTTATGTATAGTAATTGTTGAGGAATAAATGGGGAAATTATATTGGTTTGTTAGGGAAATAAGGGGAGTTTTTGCGTGGTTAGGGGAAAGTTGGTGGTTTTTGTGTTTTTTTTTTCCCTAGCACCAGAGGGAGAGTGTAACATCTTTCCCACATACACACACACACACAGTTTCACACACACACACACATATACACACACACACACACACACACACAGAGATACACACACACACACACACACACATGCACACACACAGTTGGGCACATAGTTACACACACACACACACACACACACACACACACACACACACACACACAGTTACACACACACAGTTACACACACACACAGTTACACACACACAGGTCTGGTTGAGGTGTGATAAGTAACCTTGACACGGTAAGTCGTACCCATAGCTCGTTCTGAGTCACGCCCACGCACCTCCCACACGCCCGTCATCCTCCTCCCCACGCCCGTCATCCTCCCTTCCTCCTCCTCCTCATCTCACACCAGCTGCACATTTTTCTCAGAGGTTTTGTTTATAACCCTTGAGAGGCAACTGTGTCAAGTAAGAGTTGAGTAAAGAGAGGAAGGTGAAGCAAGCGATGTGAAGCAAGAAGTGAGTGAAGTAAGAGACGTAAAGCGAGAGATGTGAAGCAAAAGACGTGAAGTAAGAGGTGTGTTGTGAAGCAAGATGAGTGAATTAAGGAGTGTTAAACAAAGAGATGGCAAAATATGTACATTTACACACACACACACACACATAATAAAAATAATACACACACACACACACACAATAACACACACACTACCCATTACAGACAGACAGACAGACAGACAGACAGACATCATTTACGAAATCAATGTCGCGTATAAGAAAATGAGAAGAAAAAAACAGAAAGAAAGAGAGAGAGAGAGAGAGAATCACTATAAGGCACGATTTATCTAAGTTGAACACACACACACACACACACACACACACACACACACACACACACACACACACACACACACACACACACACACACACACACACACACACACACACACACACACACACACACACACACACAACCTGTCAAATAAGGGTAATACGATGTAGGGAGCGGACGTAGAACTGAATTATTTATTTTTTTCCTTCAGGTATGTACCGATGAGGAAATCAGAGGAAACAGGAATTAGTGAATTACTGAGAGTGTTGGCAGGTGAGGACAGGTGAGGTGCAGGTGAGTGTGGCAGGATCACTGCAAATACAATAATGCAGAAAAACACGTATGGGTTAAGAGCCCCTCACGCCACCCCACCCCCCTCCCCCTGGCCATGGGTACTGAGGAATAAAGTGGCCATGGCCTCCTGGAATGGCCTCGACCATGGCCAGGGACACGGCTCACCTTTAAGGAACACCAGGTAAGCCTAAATGACTTTCACCTCTCATTACCCTCAAGGTCAAGTGTATCCTAACTATACCCCACCTCGTCCTCCTTCTCCTCCCCATTCTCCTCCTTCTTCTCCTTTTCCTGATCCTGTTCCCCCACTCTCTCTTCCCCCTCCTCTTCCTCCACACATATCCTGGTGAAGTTAGTGATATTATCTACATTACTTGATAACAGCCACACACCCCTCCCATATCCTGGTGTCTTCAGTACCGGGTCATGTCCGTAGTGCTAATGAGGTCAGTGTTGAGTGCTGTCCTTATTTCTGTGTCCATTGTCCAGTCAAGTACGTGTTCACTATACAGCCAAGTACGTGTCCACTATCCTGTCTAGAAGGTATACAGAAGCCTCTCGTCACACGTGGTGGTAGTGGTGATAATGGTGGTAGTGGTGATAGTCGTGGCAGTGTGCGAGTGGGCCAGGAGGTGATTTGGGCCATCAAGAGAGGGGTGAGGGGAGGGGTGAGAGGGGAGTGAGGGTCTTGACACATATCCTGGTACTACTACTACTGCAGAAGTCCAACACTACCTGAAGGAGGTCACCTGTTACTCCTACCCGAGAGGACGTCACAAACCGGACATGCTACCTCACCACGATGACATATTTGACGTGATGGTGGGTGGTAGGGGTGGTGGTGTTAATGGTAGTGGTAGGGGTGGTGGTAGTGGTGCTAGTAGGGGTGGTGGTGGATGGTGGTGCTAGTAGGTGTGGTGGGTGGTAGGGGTATGTAGAGGGTAAAATTAGTGGGTAGGGGTGGTGGTGTTAATGCAGTGTAGGGTGGTAGTGGTGCTAGTAGGTGGTGGTGGGTGGTAGGTGGTAGGGGTGGGGATGGTAGAGGGTAAAATTTTTGTAGGGGTGGTGGTGGTGGTGGTGTTGGTAGGTGGTGGATGGTGGTGGTGTAGGTATTTATGGTAGGGGTGGTAAGGGAAGGATACCATGTGTGTGTGTGTGTGTGTGTGTCTCAACAGGAGATAGCTGGGGGGGTGGATATGATGCTCAACTCCACTCAAGCCAAAGGAGTAAGAACTGAAGCCTGTTATTAAGGGTCAAACTGGTTCTGCCCACACTTAGGATGGACACGAAAACATACGAGAGAAAGAGAGGGGGGGAGGGAAGAAGGAAGGAAGGAAGGAAGGAAGGAAGGAAGGAAGGGAGCAAGGAAGGAAGGAAGGAAGGAAGGAAGATATTTAAAAGAGTATAGGGCCGTGGTCACCTACCCTCAGGAATAAGAATGCTAAGACAAATTTACACCACATTGTTACGTCGAAACTGAGGTGGTGACGTTGGGTGGTAAAGATGATAACAGAAGAAAGCCTTGATAATGGGGAGGAAGACAAAATGTATAGTAATGGAAGGAAAGTGTATGATATCAGAAGGACAATGAATGATAAAGGATAGCACACGTGAAAGCAGAAGGATAGCAAAGGAACAAGACCCTGGTATCCAAAAAAAAAAAAATGTATCTACACCTTGTATACACTTTCTCCACTTTCTAGAACACCCATACACACTGTCCCGCTCTCTCTCTCTGTCCCCAGGTGTCCCCCATCACCCTCCACCTTCACACGGTCTTACGCTCACACAATCAAAATTCCACTTTCTCTAATCCCTGCCACTCCTCACCCCCTCCCTACCCACCCTAAAATCCACTCCATCACCCAGCCCACCTAACCTAACTTAACCCCCCCTCATATTACACTTTTCACCTGTAACTATCTCGCTACATCGTCTTTTCCTTCTTCTTCTTCTTCTTCTTCTTCTTCTTCTTCTTCTTCTTCCTTGAGTAATTCCATCATCTCTTTGTCTCTTTCTTGTCCCCAACTCTCTCCACGTGCCTGACTCATTAACTCTGCGCCTTTCCAGCGCCTTTTTCTTTCACGCCCTTTAACCCTCACCCCCCACACCCCTTAATTCCCCAACCCCCACCCACCTTAAAATGCAATATCTTCATTCACGTGTCTCTTGTGATGCGCTTTTACGTTAATGGTGGTATAGTGACCTCGATGTGGTGGTTATGGTGAGGGTGTAAGGGTGTATTGAGGAGAGTACAGTGTATGGTTCTTTAGATCAACACCCTGAGACAAACGACACGTGCACCATTGAGTGTAGGGGAAAGCATCCGACCTTGCTGGTTCTTCTTCAACTTCTTCTTCTTCTTCTTCTTCTTCCTCCTACTCCTGCAGTTGATGGTTCTTCTTCTTCTTCTTCTTCTTCTTCTTCTCCTCCTCTTCCTCCTGCAGTTGATGGCCTTCTCCCGCCCCTGCTTTTTCTTCTTCAACTTCTCCTCCTTCTTCTCCTCTTCTTCCTCCTCCTCCCACCGCTGCTGGTTCTTCTTTAACTTCTTCTCCACCTCCTCCTCTTCCTCCTCTTCTTCTTCTTCAATTTCTTCTTCTCCTCCGGCAAGATGAGATCATAATGGCCTCTAATAAGAAGTAAGGGAGGACCTTTTCATTCATTAAATTTGCATTTTTTATTTTTTTCTTCTGCCAGTGAGTGAGTGTGTTGGCGAGTCAGTCACACACTCCAACAAGACCCCTACATGATCAAACACCATCGCTTTGATATAAAAAACAAAAACAAATTAAAAAAAACACAAAAAAACAAACATACAAACATACAAACATTATACCTTCCATTACCTGTAAAATTACCGTCTCATCATAACACCTGCCTTCGTTAATTAAGCACCTGTCTTCATTAAACACCTTCCTTCATCATAATAACTACAATTATCTTCTGGGTCTTGTCATCGTGGGCGTAGATTACACCTGTGAGATTTAGTAGTGGTGGGTGGTGGCAGGTTGTGGTGGGTGGTGGCAGGTTGTGGTGAGTGGCAGGTGTGGTGGGTGGTGCAGATTGTGGTGGGTGGTGGCGGGTTGTGGTGGGTGGTGGCAGGTGTGGTGGGTGGTGGCAGGTGTGGTGGGTGGTGGCAGGTTGTGGTGGGGGTGGCAGGTTGTGGTGGGGGTGCAGGTTGTTGGTGGGTGGTGGCAGGTGTGGTGGGTGGTGGCAGGTTGTGGTGGGTGGTGGCAGGTTGTGGTGGTGGTGGCAGGTTGTGGTGGGTGGTGGCAGGTTGTGGTGGGTGGTGGCAGGTTGTGGTGGGTGGTGGCAGGTTGTGTGGGTGGTGGCAGGTTGTGGTGGGTGGTGGCAGGTTGTGGTGGGTGGTGTCAGTTGTGGTGGGTGGTGGCAGGTTGTGGTGGGTGGTGGCAGGTTGTGGTGGGTGGTGGCAGGTTGTGGTGGGTGGTGGCAGGTTGTGGTGGGTGGTGGCAGGTTGTGGTGGGTGGTGGCAGGTTGTGGTGGGTGGTGGCAGGTTGTGGTGGGTGGTGGCAGGTTGTGGTGGGTGGTGTGTGGTGGGTGGTGGCAGGTTGTGGGTGGTGTGGGTTGTGGTGGGTGGTGGCAGGTTGTAGTGGGTGGTGTGGGTTGGTGGGTGGTGACAGTTGTGGTGGGTGCAGGCAGGTTGTAGTGGGTGGTGGCAGGTTGTGGTGGGTGGTGGCAGGTTGTGGTGGGTGGTGGCAGGTTGTGGTGGGTGGCAGGCAGGTTGTGGTGGGTGGTGACAGGTTGTGGTGGGTGGTGGCAGGTTGTGGTGGGTGGTGGCAGGTTGCTAGTGGGTGGTGGCAGGTGGTGGGTGGTGGCAGGTTGTGGTGGGTGGTGGCAGGTTGTAGTGGGTGGTGGCAGTTGTGGTGGGTGGCAGGCAGGTTGTGGTGGGTGGCAGATGGTGCTGACCTCCAGGGAGTAAAACACGACTCATCTCTCTTTGTTTTTTCTTTCTTTATCATCTTCAGTGTTTTTTTTATTTATTTTACTTTCTCTTATTGATTGTCTCTCTCTCTCTCTCTCTCTCCTCTCTTCACAGTTCTTTAAATAACTTATACCTAATCCTAAAAGTTAAGAAAGCGAGCTGTAAGCAAAACAAATAAAAAGAGGGAAAAGGAAGATACGCTCGTACCTCATGACGACAGGAGCTTAGAGAAAAACCAGTAGGAAGGCTACGGATGAGTGGTCTTCAAGCCAGTATAAGACGAGTGTTAAGGGAAGGGGGGAGGAGGGGTTATAAAGAAGGGAAGACCTGGCAGATCGGTGTACTGGACGGACACATTCTTGGGGTCGTGTAGGCCTAGAGATGAAGGTAGATAATGAGGGTTGAGAGGCTGTGATGGTGGTGAGTTTATGACACATATGCTGGAGGGTTTAGGATAGGTGGTGAGTTTTATGTGTGGGATAGGCCTAGTTGAGACTCAGTTGGCTACTGGATCAGGGTGAAGTAGACTTAGAGAGTGAGTGTGTGTGTGTGTGTGTGTGTGTGTGTGTGTGTGTGTGTGTGTGTGTGTGGGCTAGGTGGTAGTTGTAATTTGCTAGAAGGCCTAGGTAGGGTAGGCTTAAATAGGACTGAGCTGGTTGTTATCCTGAAGGTACAGTACCTAGGGCCAGGCCTATAGGTATGAGAGTCTTAACCAGAATTGAATTATATCAAGCTGAGCCTAAACCAGAAAAGGGACAATGACTCCATCAGGCCTGAAGGTCCCATTACAGGGCAGTGTGGATACAGCACACTGAAGACTAAACCTTCAGTACATCAGAAAATAAAATCGTCCACCACCTCCTACTTCTCCAACTATAACTACACACACTTCCTCCAGCTGGGTCGACAGGAGGCGCCTCACCCAAGGACCGACCATGGGACTCAAACTGATGGAGTCAGGAGGCGAGTATTGTATCTAGTGACTCTGCCGCCATGTTCTTGTGGCTGGGGTGAGCAGAACAGAACTGAGGTAACTGAGACAAGCTAAGAGAGGTGGAAGTAGAGGTGAGACAAAGGAGCTATGTAGAGGTAGATAGCTCAAGTGAGGAAAGTAGAGTTAGAGGTAGACAGCTAGGGGTGAGGATGGGGCCCCTTGTCTCGCTGCCGAACACTGATTCAGGCCCTAGGATCCTGTTTAGGATAATTTAGGTTGTCTGACACATCACGGTGAAAGTGACACATACGCCACCGACGCCGCGCAAGTCTGTGTCAGTCTGGATGAGGTGTACAGGACAAGCGGCCTTATGGACACTCCCACACTACCACTGAAGAATACTAACAAGGTGTGGAGAGTCTACGTTATATAAAGTGGTGTGGTGCACGTCATATAAAGTGGTGTAAGTGTACGTTATAATAATTGTAAGTGTACGTTATATAAAGTGGTGTAGTGTACGTTATATAAAGGTGGTGTAAGTGTACGTTATATAAAGTGGTGTAAGTGTACGTTATATAAAATTAGTTGTAAGTGTACGTTATATAAAGTGGTGTAAGTGTACGTTATATAAAGTGGTGTAAGTGTACGTCATATAAAAGTGGTGTAAGTGTACGTTATATAAAGTGGTGTAAGTGTACGTTATATAAAGTGGTGTAAGTGTACGTTATATAAAGTGGTGTAAGTGTACGTTATCATCTATCCATATAAAACTCTATTATTCTCTCTCTCTCTCTCTCTCCTATTTTCCTCTTCCACTTTCACTCTCTCTCTCTCCCTCTCACTTTCAATCTCTCACTTTTCTGTCACTCTCACATATACTTGCACTTTTCCTCTATCTCTCTTTCACTCTTACTTTCTCTCTTTCTCTTTCTTTCATTTCCTTGCTGGTGGAGGGTAGGAGGGAGAGAGTGGGAACATACGTGTCTTGCCATACGTCTCCTTGACTACCCAAGTGTAGAAACGCAGCGGTGAAACTAAACCCACCTGGTACACACACACACACACACACACACACACACACACACACACACACACACACACACACACGCGCACACACACGCACACACACGCACACGCACACGCACGCACACACACACACACACACACTAAATAAATAAATAAATAAATAAATAAAAACAAAATAATAATAAATAAATAAATAATTAAATAAATAAATTAAAAAATAAAAATAAATAAATAAACAAATAAATAATAATAACCTCTTGTGCATTATGCAGAAGACCCGACAGCCGCACCCTTATCCACTACCTCCGAAGATGTCCCCACACACAACGCTTCCATGACGCCTGCTGGACCACCACTCCACGACCCCCTGACGGAGACACGATGATCCTCCCCATACTGGCCAGATATTATGTAAATAACATTGATTATGTGTTAAAGGAATATCCTTCCTTCCTTAGGCTTTAGTAAGCCCCTTTATAATATTTATACTGTATATACTTGTCACACTTGCCAGATGCTTCTGGTGTCATTGTATAGGGGTACCTAGTGACAGCACTAGGATCCCGCTTCCTCTATCAAGGAATAAACAATTGAAATTGAAATTGAATTGAATAAATAATAAATAATAAATAAAATAAATACATAAATACATAAATAAATAAATAAATAAATACATAAACTAATAAACTAAAAAGAATACAAACTTTCTCCTCAGGGACAGAGAGAGAAGTGGAAATAGCTGTTGGACGGAACTGAAGGACACACCCATCATGAATCATCCCCATAAGAATAGAAGAACATCTCATAAAGGCCACTTAAGTCTGTACCTTTCTTTCATAAGCTGAACTGAAAGGGAGAGTTATCCTGTTTCCTCTACCTTGTGATATTAAGCAAAGGTCAATCTTTAGTTCATAGGGTCAACGATCATTTACAACTTAATCTTTTAATGGTACTCTTAATATATGGTCTTTCGTGTGATGGCTGGAAAGTTAGGTAGATGGGCATTTTTATTTATTTAATTTCTGCTGTAAGACAAGGCTGGACTGAGAGAGAGAGAGAGAGAGGACAAGATAAGAGAAGGGCAGGTGATGAGGAAGAAAATAAAAAGAGAGGAGGACCAGGGAGTTAATGGACAATAGACCGGAGAAAGGCAACCAAGGATAGAAGTGGGGAGGAAGGGCGTGGGGCATGAGGTTGGTGGGGAAGGAAAAGATAGAGGGAGGGTGTGAGGAGAGGAGGGAGGAGGTAGTTGTGAGGTGGGAGGTGGTTATTGAGGGAGGAGGGAGAGGAGGAGGGAGGGAAAGGGTAGGGGAGGGGAGAAGGGGAGACACTGGGACCCCCTCCCCGTCAGCTCTCTAAAGATTTGAAAATTAGAACCAGGGGAGTGAGGAGAGGTAAGGGGGAGGGGGGAAGTGGGGAGTAATTAAAGGGGAGTCCAACATTCTTGTCAGTTGGAAGGGGGATAGAGGAGGGGGGGGGAGTAGGGAGTAGTGAAATAGACTAAGGGGTGAATAGGAGGGGTGAGGGGGAGGGTTAACGTGCTCTGGGGTGAGAGGTTCAGGGGGAAGAGGAAGTCAAATGAGAGCCTAATATCAGTGTCTATCTAGATAATCGTGTGTTTGTCCCCTGAAATGGTGTGATCCCTGTATGTATGTATGTATGTATGTATGTATGTATGTAAGGAACAATATATACCTCTTTTTAAGCACCCGACTCCAATTGACCACCGATAATAGTTGTTATTTAACCGGTAACATTCAGTATACTTTCAGAAATAACTTTAAATCTACATCCGGTTGAAGGTATAGAGACCCAGGTACAGGTAAGCCGCAAGGTCACCCCACAGGGAATGGTGTAGGGTGGGAAATAGGTCTCTTTTTTTTTTGTCGTCGTGGTGTTATTGCAAGTGATGGTAATACCGGGGCGTGGGAGTGTACACAACCTCTATGGTCAAAATAAAAAAAAATGAAAGCGTAATTTTATTAATCTCACGTTGTTTTAGATTCCTAGTTGACTTTGTGGATAGTTGGGGGTAAAATATAAGGTTATTATTTCCTTTAGGGTATAATTGGAATTTTTTTTTTTGTGTGTTATAAAATTTATGATGAGGTTAAGGGGGGAGAGAGAGAGAGAGAGAGAGAGAGAGAGAGAGAGAGAGAGAGAGAGAGAGATACTTGAGCAAACAGTAACCCCTATTCTCCTCCCTTCTCTCATCATCCCTCTCACCTATCCCAACACCTTCCCTCTCACCTCCCTCTCCACCCCCCCATCCCCCAAACTAGTCCCCCAAGTTCTAACTCTGGGAGGGTCAAAAGGTAAAGGGTGGAACCAAACATTGTTACAGTGTGGGCGTGGCACTGTTCACCCTCCAGCCCTCACTAACACCCACGAGAGTTAGGGGAATACACTCAGCCCACAGACACTCGACTCCTAAGGTGTTGTAGGATCCGATAAACTTACCGCTGGGATCATGTGTGGTGTTTGCAGGACCCAGGGACTCAACACCACCACCACCACTAGAGCCTCACCAACACCACCACCACCACGACGAGAGCCTCACCACCACCAATACCAATATAACTAGAGCCTCACCAACACCACCAACACCACGACGAGAGCCTCACCAACACCACCAACACCACGACGAGAGCCTCACCAACACCACCAACACCACCACTAGAGCCTCACCAACAACACCAACATACAGGAACTACCGATAATCTCCAACACGCTAACAACATAACCTTTAATAAATTAGAACCATCAGTTACCAGGGGGCGGCTGTCAACATAGGTTCCCACATCTGTCAGTGATGATGTCCCCGCCTACAGCTATACAGTCGTGGTCCAACAACACAACAACAACACCCATTGCAAGTTGAATGTCTAGACACCATTAATTAGTTAGCTGGTTTAATAATGGGTCTTTACTAAACCACCCAGAGTTTATAATTTAATCTATTCAAGTCTCTGTTTTATTTCACCCCTTTGGCTTTCATATCTCCTTTACATTGCTAGAGTATTAAGTATTTCATGTGGCCAAATTTGTCCTCATTATTCCGGCCAATTTTCTTCTAATGAATTGGATTTTTTTTTCTTCCCCCCCAGCCGCCTTATGTCATGGTGACGGGTTACCTGGAGGAGAGGATGGTCGAGCATCTCACCTGTGTCTTCCTCTCCCTGACGTTTACCTGTACCCTCATCATCTACCTGTATGAGTTCCATCTTTACGGTCATAAAAGGTCACAAAAGGTCATAAAAGGTCACAAAAGGTCATAAAGAGTCACAAAAGGTCACAAAAGGTCATAAAAGGTCACAAAAGGTCATAAAGAGTCACAAAAGGTCATAAAGAGTCATAAAAGGTCACAAAAGGTCATAAAAGGTCACAACAGGTCACAAAAGGTCATAAAAGGTCACAACAGGCCACAAAAGGTCATAAAGAGGTCACAAAAGGTCACAAAAGGTCACAAAATGTCACAAAAGGTCACATAAGGAACATTTAGAAGATAGATAATTTAATGCAATAACTAAACATACATAGATGGTTAAATTGTATTGTTATGCGTGTGTGGAGGAGCTTGTGTCTGTATGCATGCTTGGATGGTTGTGTATGCACGCATGTACGTGGAGTGTATGAATATATATGTCGAGGGGAAGGTCTGGGCGTATGGCCAGGCATGTGTAACAATCCTTACACAGTGTTGCACAACCTAACTGTTTTCACTTGTACGTCACACACACACACACACACACACACACACACAGTAGGAGGAGAGCCACTCATCCTTTACACGAGGTTCTGCTTCAACTCAAGAGTAAACAAGCTTCGTCATGCCAGATAAGCTTAAGGAGCTGGTGAGTAAAGCTTAAAGACTTACTCTATCATTTCCATCACCTTTCAATCATTTCTAACCTAACCTAACCTAACCTAACCTATCTCTGAGTACCAAGCAGGAAGAGAGAGAGAGAGAGAGAGGGAGAGAGAAGAGAGAGTAGAGGGAGGAGGAAGGAGGAAGGAGGAAGGAAGAGGTGTACTAAGAGGAAGAAGAGGAGGAAGAGGAAGAGTAGGAAGAGGAGGAGGAGGCGCGACAATAAAGGTCAGGGATCAAGAGAGTAAAAGCTTCCTGAGTAATTAAGTGATGACGTAACTACCTGCTTGTGGCTCACTCACTCACTCACTCACTCACCCACTCACTCACTAGACTCACTCACCCACTCACTAGACTCACTCACTCACTAGACTCACCACCACCACCCACCAGACTCCACTCAATTACCAGACTCACTCACTCACTAGACTCACTCACTCACTCACTCACTCACTAGACTCACTCACTCACTAGACTCACTCACTAAACTCACTCACTAGACTCACTCACTCACTCACCCACTCACTAGACTCACTCACCCACTAAACTCACTCACTCACTAGACTCACTCACTCACTCACTCACTAGACTCACTCACTAGACTCACTCACTCACTAACGAACCATTGTCTTATGCATAATCAAGTATCTATATCAGGGTTGTTTAATACACATAAAGATACGGTTTACACTCTGGTATTACCTAATGGGCCAATCATGGTCGACAAAACCCTACATTAAGACATTCTGTGTAACCGACCTACAACAGACAGTCATGGATAGTCGCTGTGTGTACATGTGTGTGTGTGTAACTTTGAATCCATCTTATCCGTACAGTGAAATGTTAAGTCCGTTATATCCAGGATCCGTTATATGTAAAACCTCTATTTATCGGATTATATAGAGGTTTCACTATGTATATATTAATAGCCACTTATAAACAGTTAATAGGCTAATATTACTAGTTTAATCACCTATCCTCTTCTATCCCTCACACAGTCTTAACCAATCACCTCTTCTCTTCTAGCCCTCACACAGTCTTAACCAATCACCTCTCCTCTTCTATCCCTCACACAGTCTTAACCAATCACCTCTCCTCTTCTAGCCCTCACACAGTCTTAACCAATCACCTCTCCTCTTCTATCCCTCACACAGTCTTAACCAATCACCTCTCCTCTTCTATCCCTCACACAGTCTTAACCAATCACCTCTCCCCTTCTATCCCTCACACAGTCTTAACCAATCACCTCTCCCCTTCTATCCCTCACACAGTCTTAACCAATCACCTCTCCTCTTCTATCCCTCACAGTCTTAACCAATCACCTCCCTTCTTCCCTCACACAGTCTTAACCAATCACCTCTCCCTTCTATCCCCACAGTCTTAACCAATCACCTCCTCTTCTAGCCCTCCTACAGTCTTAACCAATCACCTCTCCTCTTCTAGCCCTCACACAGTCTTAACCAATCACCTCTCCTCTTCTATCCCTCACACAGTCTCAGCCAATCACCTCTCCCCTACGCCCAAAGTCTCAGCCAATCACCTGCTCCCCACACACACAGTCTCGACCAATCATGTTTCACTTTCCACAGTCTGACAGCCGCTTCTTGTGTCATTAGTATTGTGTTCAGTCAGTCATCATTGATCTTCCTTCATCCTGTCTTCTTCACTCCTAAGAACAGACAGACAGACAGACAGACAGACAGACAGACAGACAGACAGACACTCAACAACACTTCATTCTCAAACCTAAAAAAACAAAAAAAAATCAATATACTTTTTTTTTTAATAAATTATCAACAAAAATATATATAAAAAATAACACAACAATGCTTTAAAAAAATGAGTTTGTTATCACTAAAGTTATCATTAAAGTTAATAGACACTTATCACCTGTGTACTATAATAGGATGAGTTATTGAACGATATTACCACCTGTACAGTAATTACCTCCAGGTGTTTTTGTTGTTATGGAGGAGATGTGTTATTACTCTCTCTCTCTCTCTCTCTCTCTCTCTCTCTCTCTCTCTCTCTCTCTCCCCTCTCCTCTCCTCTCTCTCTCTCTCTCCCCATGGGCTTATGACACTACCAAGTTGTAACCTACCAGGGTTATGAGCACTGCAGGCTTATGACACTACCAGGGGTTATGACACTGCAGGGGTTATGACACTACCAGGGTCATAGGAAGGAGATGAAATAGGAACTGAGTAACTTTTGAAGTTTATACCAATTAAAACATGTAAATAAGAAGCAGAGAGAGAGAGAGAGAGAGAGAGAGAGAGAGAGTAATGAAGAAAATGCTATCGAGAGAAAGTGAGAGAGGCGTGACCAGCATGACCGCAGAGGGCAACCCACACACCCACCCCCCCTTTCATTCCTTTCTCGGCATGCCACCCCTTCCTCTCCCCCTCTCCCCCTCTCCCCCTCCTCCCCCTCAGGTCTTCCCTTCCTTCCTATGTGTTCCTAGGACGACAAGAACCCAGTCTATTTACTCACTTACTCCTGGGTGTAACCATGTGTGTACCAGGTAGGTGTAGTCATGTGTGTACTAGCTGGGTGTAGCCATGTGTGTACCAGCTAGGTGTAACCATGTGTGTACTAGCTGGGCATAGCCATGTGTGTACCAGCTAGGTGTAGTCATGTGTGTACTAGCTGGGTGTAGCCATGTGTGTGCCAGCTGGGGTGTAACCAACTGTCCCCACTGGGCAAGGAAAGTGGTGTCCCAGCTGGCGCCGGGAGGAGGGAGGGAGTAGAAGTATGAAGAGGAGGAAGAGGAGGAGGTAGAAGTATGAAGAGGAGGGAGGAGAATTAGAAGCCTTGAGAGGAGGAGGAGGAGGAGGTAGAGTATGAAGAGGAGAGGAAGGAGGAGATGAAGTATGAAGGAGGAGGAAGGAGGAGGAGTAAGTATGAGGAGGAGAACAGGAGGGAGTAGAGGCATGAGAGGAGGAGGAAGAGGAGGGAGGAGTAGAAGTATGAAGAGGGAGAGGAAGAGGAGGGGGGAGTAGAAGTATGAAGAGGGAGAGGAAGAGGAGGGAGGAGTAGAAGTATGAAGAGGAGGAAGGAAGAGGAGAGGTAGAAGTATGAAGAGGAGGAGGAAGAGGAGGAGGAGTAGAAGTATGAAGAGGAGGAAGGAACATCGGCCAACAGCCTCCACACAGGGTTAAGGTCGTGTGTGTGTGGGTGGATCATGACGCCGATGGAGGAACTTTATACCGTGTTTCCTCCCCCTCTCCCCCCATCTCTACTTCCCCCTCCCCACTCCCCCATCTCTACTCCCCCCTCCCTCCCCCCATCTCTACTTCCTCATGCATTGTGTTTTTCTCCGCTGTTGTCTATAACCGTGTTGTGTTGGTGACGGGTCGCTCTGGTGGCCCCAGGACGCTACACTAACACCTGTTGGGTAATAATTAACAGGTATGTCAGGTGAGCTGTGACCTTATGATGAGTCACAGGTTGTGTTTATGTCTCAATATTTTACTCTTATTAAAACTGTTTTATTTCTTTGATGTTTGACGAAGATTATGATTAATTGTTCTTGTTTATCTCACTGGACACACACACACACACACACACACACACACACACACACCACCACTGTGTCTAGCCGCGGCCATGCTTTGTGTGTGTGTATGGGATATGCTCCGTGTGTGTGTGATGTGTCGGTGTGGTGTATGGTGTGTCAATTGTTGTATGGTGTGTGGAAGTGGTAGTGTGTCAGGGTGGTGTATGTTGTGTCAGGGTGATGGTGTATGGTGTGTCAGGGTGATGGTGTATGGTGTGTCAGGGTGGTGGTGTATGGTGTGTCAGGGTGATGGTGTATGGTGTGTCAGGGTGATGGTGTATGGTGTGTCAGGGTGATGGTGTGTCAGGGTGGTGTGGTGTATGAATGTGTCAGTGGTGTGTCAGAATTGGTGGGGTGTATGGTGTGTCAGGGTGATGGTGTGTCAGGGTGGTGGCTGTGTCAGGGGTGATGGTGTATGGTGTGTCAGGGGTGATGGTGTGTCAGGTGGTGGTGTGTCAGGGTGATGGTGTGTGGGGTGATGTGGTGTGTCAGGGTGATGGTGTATGGTGTGTGGGGGGTGATGGTGTATGGTGTCAGGGGTGATGGTGTCAGGGGTGTGGTGTGTCAGGGTGATGGTGTATGGTGTGTCAGGGTGTGATGGTGTGTCAGGGGGTGAGCGTTGTATGGTGTGTCAGGGGTGGTGGTGTGTCAGGGGTGATGGTGCTGTGTCAGGGGTGATGGTGTATCAGGGGTGATGGTGTATGGTGTGTCAGGGTGATGGTGTATGGTGTGTCAGAGATGGTGTGTCAGGGTGGTGGTGTATCAGGTGATGGGGTGTATAGGTGTGTCAGGGTGATGGTGTGTCAGTTGGTGGTGTATGGTGTGTCAGAGGGTGATGGTGTGGGGTGTTGGGTGTGTGTCAGGGTGATGGTGTGTCAGGAGTGATGGTGTGTCAGGGGTGATGGTGTATCAGGGTGATGGTATGTCAGGGTGATGGTGTGTCAGGGTGATGGTGTATGGTGTGTCAGGGTGATGGTGTGTCAGGGTGATGGTGTATGGTGTGTCAGGGTGGTGGTGTATGGTGTGTCAGGGTGGTGGTGTATGGTGTGTCAGGGTGATGGTGTATGGTGTGTCAGGGTGATGGTGTATGGTGTGTCAGGGTGATGGTGTGTGGATCTGGTATACGTAACAGCGTGGGTACCTGGCGGTGTACCGTCTGGAATACATAATAGGTAAAAGGGACGAAGAATTCCTTAAGTCTTATGGTAACATCCTGGTGAGTGAGAGAGAGAGTTGCCTTCAGGCCCCGTGAGGAGCCCTCCCCCTCTCACCTCCTACCTCCCCAACTACCTTGTTTCACGCCGGTGTGGTAGTTAATCCTTCACACTAATGCTCTTTAATCACGACTTGTTTGTCTTCCTTCCCATCTTGGCAGTACAGTACAGGTTAGTATAGTGTTAATCTTGTGGCGCATTTCTAGTGACCTTCTTAGCCCGGGATCCTAAGGGAAAGAGGGATCCTTGCCCAGGGTCCTGACGGAGGGAGGAATCCTTGCACAGGGTCCTGAGGGAAGGAGGGATCCTTGCCAAGGGTCCTGAGGGACTGAGGGAGGGAGGAATCCTTGCCCAGGGTCCTGAGGGAGGGAGGGATCCTTGCACAGGGTCCTGAGGGACTAATGGAGGGAGGAATCCTTGCCCAGGGTCCTGAGGGAAGGGAGGATGCAGGGTCCTGAGGGACTGAGGAGGAGGATCCTTGCCAGGCTCTAGAGAGGAGGAGAGCACATCAGGGAAAGTTTTAACTCATAGGATCTCTGTTCAAAATGTTTGTAAAATAATTATAAATCTGTCATTGGAATATATCGTGTGGCGAGGTCAGTGAGACGCGGGTCAGCCTCGACCCTGACGCAGACTCTGGGAGTAGCCAGCTAGCATATATAAGTGGTGACTCGTGGCCAGGCGCGTTTGTTTCTGTCGGGACGCGCCGAGCAGAACAGCACGGTGTACAGAGTGTGAGTGGCGGCAGTCAAGCCACCAAGTGAGTGCTTCAGGACACAGTGCAGTGAGGGTCACCCCAGGATAAGTGGAGGCCCTAAGTGGGATCATTCCCTCTCCACAGACACACACACCCGCCACCATGATCAAGGTAAGGCGATGTTTGTGTGTGGTCAGGACATGTTGTACTCTCTACTCTATCAAGGAACATGACGAGACTCGACCTGACCCTCAGATACTATCACCACAAATAATTTACATACTAATAATGTCGATGTTTATTGTTACTGTATAAAACACTACTGTCGGTCCTGAAGTCTGACACCATAGTACTGGTGCTATCTCTGACACCATAAATACAGTGACAGCTATTTTACGATGGATAACATCTAGCTATCAATCTATCTATTATCTATCTATCTATCAATCTATCTATTATCTATCGGTGTCTGTCTATCGACTCAAGGTCTTACTCTGTTTACAGTGCCAAACACGTGACAGTGACGCAGAAGAGTAGAAGGAGGAGGAGTAAGAACAGGAATACAGAGGAGGAGGAGGAGTAAGAGACAGGAATACAGAAGAGGGAGGAGGAGGTAAGAGACAGGAATACAGAAGAGGAGGAGGAGGTAAGGGCAGGAATACAGAAGAGGAGGAGAAGGAGGAGGAGTAAGGACAGGAATACAGAAGAGGGAGGAGAGGAGGAGGAGTAAGAGACAGGAATACAGAAGAGGGAGGAGAAGGAGGAGGAGTAAGAGACAGGAATACAGAAGAGGAGAAGGAGGCGATAGCAACACAGAGGAAGAAGGAAACAGAAAGGAAGGAGGAAGAAGAGCGATTGAGTAAATGGGAGGAATAGAGAGTAAAAGCTGTTCCTAGGGAGAGAGGGAAGGAAGGATAACACGTGATGGAGGATAAGGGATAATATAGTCAAAGAAGGAAGGAGAGTTCAAAATATATAAGTACAAGGAGAGGTACAGTTCTTCAAGGCCGCGGCAGAGGTGGTGTGTGTGTGTGTGTGTGTGTGTGTGTAACACACACACACACACACACACACACACACACACACACACACCAAAAGAAGTATCTTTACGGACAGAAATGAATTAAAGTTAGAGTCATCAAACTCTCTCTCTCTCTCTCTCTCTCTCTCTCCCCAGTACATGGGCCCCCAGTTCCTCCCCAACTATCTCAGCTTCTCCCAGGGTGTAGATGGCTGGTGTCACATCACCTGGTAGGTCGGTGGAGAGCCGCCGGAAGTAAGGTGTTGATGAGAGAAGCTTGCCCTCCATGCCCTATCATCCCCTTCCCTCCCTATCGCTCCCCCTACCCCTCCTATAACCCCTACCCCTCCTATCGAACCCCACTCCCCATCGCATCCAATAGCGCTACCCTATCGCCATCCTATCGCTAATAGCACAACCTATATCATTCATACCTCTATAGCATAAAAATAAAATCTATAACCTACCCAACCCATACCATACTACATGAATATGGAATCAAAATCCTCAATAGCAATCTCACTCCCTAAAACTACCTCCTATCGCCTACTCCCTCTCGCTATCCTCATAATATCTACCCCTCCCTCCGCTCCCCTACCCCTCCCTATCGCTCCCCTCCCCTTGTTGCCTCTCTTCTGCCTCGCATCTCTCTCGCGTCACGTACGACCATTCATCTATTCCACATAATCCTCTTCCTGTGTACTTACTCTATCTTTCCATCACATAAACCATCTCAAGTGCTTCCTGCCCCTCTCTCACACCATCCCTCGACCATCTTCTATCCCCCTCCTCTCCCCTCCTCCCTCCTACATCATCCTCCCTTAGCTTCCCTGCCACCCCCCTTCACTACCTGGCTGTGCCCCAGAGGTTATAAAATAAGCTCCCCTGTCCCCCCCCCCCTCCCACCAATACGTCACCGACTTTTAGCTTTATTCTTTTATAGTGAACATAAGACATCTCTTGGTATGAGAGACGCCTGGCTGCTGGTGTCTCTTGGTGAAGACGCCTGGCTCTGGTGTCTGTGGTGTGAGAGCCCGCTGCTGGTGTCTCGTGGTGTGAAAACGCCCGGCTGCTGGTGTCTCGTGGTGTGAAGACTGGCTGCTGGTGTCTCGTGGTGTGAAGACCGCTGCTGGTGTCTCGTGGTAGGCCTGGCTGCTGGTGTCTCGTGGTGTGAGAGACGCCCGGCTGCTGGTGTCTCGTGGGGAGAGACGCCTGGCTGCTGGTGTCTCGTGGTGTGAGGCCCGGCTGCTGGTGTCTCGTGGCGTGAAGACGCCTGGCTGCTGGTGTCTCGTGGTGTGAAGACAGCGTGACCATGATACCTACTTTCTAGGGAGTTAATATCTCTCTTGAACTCATCTCCTCGTCCAGAATATGATGTTATCTCGGTCTATCTGAAATTGCCGAATATCCGCAGTACCTGTTCAATATCTTACAGTACCTGTTCAATATCTTACAGTACCTGTTCAATATCTTACAGTACCTGTTCAATATCTTACAGTACCTGCTCAATATCTTACAGTACCTGTTCAATATCTTACAGTACCTGCTCAATATCTTACAGTACCTGCTCAATATCTTACAGTACCTGCTCAATATCTTACAGTACCTGTTCAATATCTTACAGTACCTGCTCAATATCTTACAGTACCTGCTCAATATCTTACAGTACCTGCTCAATATCTTACAGTACCTGCTCAATATCTTACAGTACCTGCTCAATATCTTACAGTACCTGCTCAATATATTACAGTTCAGGGAAGGGAGTTGGTATGGGCCAACATAACAGTTGACCTGGCTCCTCCCGGAGGAGCGCCAGGTTTCGTCTTGACCCTTCGGTGGTCAAGGATGTGATGTGAGAGAGAGATTGTTAACAGAGGCGCATCAATAATAACCTTAAACTTTACATAAGAAGATGAACCACAACAAACGAGTCTGGTGGAAGGTTGAGTCAAAACAAGTTTGAATCTTACGTAAAAATGTCGGTAAAAAGTTAGTTGTCTTATTGATCTTTTTTTTCAATGTTGGGGAGATGTTTCTTGTTGAGGAATGGGGAGAAGGTGTGGTGGAGTGTTGGAGGATGATTAGTGGTGGAGGAGGAGGCGTACCAACTGTCCCTACCTGCCGCTTTTTCTCTCAAGGCCACCAAAAGGAACGCAATGGTGGACTGGTGTTGCCCGGGTCTCTCTCTCTCTCTCTCTCTCTCTCTCTCTCTCGACCAGTGAGTTAATTCATTCTCGTCATCCTCTCCACACCTGTGCTCCTCACCTTCCTATAACGAGGCAAATGTGTTAGGTTAAGGAGCGCGGGAATGGGGCCTCCAACACGTCACTGCTCCCATAGACAGAGACAATTGGTATATATTAACTAAACGACCGTCTCTGATTGGCTGATTCACTGACCAATAGAGACCAGTCCAATCAGAAAACAATACGACGTACGAAAGAAAAAAACAAAACAATATTTGTGGAAAGAAGCAGAACGTTAACTTGTGACATAAATCATAATGTTTCGCTCTCAGGTGAGGATGTGAGGCTTTACCTGTACTGTTAGTGGGTGGTGATGACAAGTTAGGCTCAGGTGAGGATGTGAGCTTTACCTGTTCTAATAGTGGGTGGTGATGACAAGTTAGGCTCAGGTGAGAATGGGGCTTTACCTGTACTAATAGTTGGTGGTGATGACAAGTTAGGCTCAGGTGAGGATGTGAGGCTTTACCTGTACTATGAGTGGGTGGTGATGACAAGTTAACTCCACCAGAGGAATTTCTTAATTCAAAATAAAAGGACATTCTTGTGGTTCTTTTAAACACCTAAAGACATCTTGAGAGTCCTTCAGGGTAGGAGGAAGATGTTTCCTTCAGGGTAACCGGAGGCGGTGCTGGTGTATATGTAGGTCATGTGGAGAGGTGGGAGGAGGAGGATGGGAGGGAGGAGGTGTAAGACGTGGTTACCAAGTAGGAGGTAGAGATGGGTTTATTCTCAGGTCTCTATGTATCTCGGCTGGAACCCATCAACCAGTAGCTGCCTGGCCAGCAAAAATCTGGCAAAAGATAGAACGATCAGGCAAGAACTCCTTCAAAGACTCCCCCAGACCACCAACAACAACCATACATGGTTCCCAAACCTCAAAAGGTCCATTACCACCCACACGGCCAGGCAGACACTCCCTAGACCAGCATCCGCCAGTAAGGGTTAAGCGGAATATGAAATAGCAAACACCCATATATGGGATAGGTAGGATGTCTAGTGCCTGTACCGACAGACAATAACTAACCCATGACACAACCCTAACAAAGCTTAGCTAGGGTCAGCCCTCCTCTCACCTCCTCCTAAATTTCTTCAATTTCCGAACTATAACTTCCTTCCCCCACCTCTAATCTTCTTTCACCTCCTTTACCTACAAAAAATTGGAGATGGTGGGCGGAGGGAGGACAGGAGGGGGTGACGAAGACACTGGTCTCTGGTTCATATATCAAGTCGTTGTTGGTGACCTCCTAAACAGTTTATCTGCCCCCTCCACCAGTCAGCGTCACCGTCACTACATAATATAACAAACCGTCCCGTCTATCCCCCCTCACCGTCACCTACGTCACTACATAACATCCGCGTCACCGTGTCTCATATTATCCAGAACACAAGACAAATCACCGGACACTTTACATGATGGTACAGGCAGGTGAAACATAAGTCCTCACGCTCCTGTTTTTACACGAGTCATTCTCACACCAGATTTCGTAGGATGGATTTAGAAAGAAAATTCATAATGTTTCCTCAGAGCCTCACCCCACGCCCGGCTGAGTCTCTCTCATCAAGACTCACCACCGACACGTGAGTCTATCAGGTGTGTGTGTGTGTGTGTGTGTGTGTGTGTGTGTTTCCTCCTGCCTCCTCGTGTTTACTGAGTGTGTGTAATGTTTGTAACCTGTCAATGGTGGGGGAGGGGAATAGAGGAGGAGGAGGATGGATGGAAGGAGGAGGGAGCAGGAGGAAGAGGATGGAGGAAGGGGGAAGATGAGGAGGAGGAGGAGGAAAGTCAGAAGTTGGAGAAAGGAGGAGGAAAAGGAAGTAGAAAGACCAGGTGATTTGTATATTATGGTAATTAACGTCATCGTATGTTGAGAGAGAGAGAGAAAAAAAAAACTAAACAGCGAGGGTGTATGTATGTATGTATGTATGTATGTATGGATGTGTTGGTCTCATCTCCCATATGTTTCCTCTCATTCTCTCTCTGATCATACACGTTTTCACTCTCTCTCTCTCACTACAGTCACTCTCATTTCTCTCTCCTCATTCATTCTCACTTTTCTCACCCCATTCATTCTCTCCTCCTCCCCCCACTACATCATCTGCCTTCCTTCCCACCTCCCACCCCCCCATCCCTCTCCTGTCCATCTCGAGGGTTGGAGAGTCGGGAGAAAACTGGAGGGTAGGAGGGAGGAGGAGGAGGAGGAGGAGGAGGTGGAGGAGGGAGGAGTGGAGGAGGAGGAGGGAGTGGAGGAGGAAGGAGGAGGGAGGGAGGGAGTGGAGGGAGAAGGGAGGGAAAGGAGGGAGGAGGGAGGAGGGAGGGAGGGAGGGTGGAGGGTTGAGTTACTAGGGGCATGAGAAAGCCTAGGGAGACCATCACTTTCTCGGAATGTGGTGAGGGAGAAAGTAGCCAGGTGGGGGGAGGCTTACTGCCCGCGCCCTGTGTGTGGGGAGAGAGAGAGAGACTAACAGGAAGATAAAGATTTATAAAAGGTAAAATAAAAGACAAACTAAAATAGGAGGAAGTAGAGAGGCCGAGGAAAGTGATGGAGGAAGAGGGAAGGAAGGAAGGAAAGAAGGAAGGAAGGAAGGAAGGAAGGACGGAAGAGAGAAAATAAAAATAACATAAGAAATATACCTACAAAATAATCTTTACTTTAAAACAGATATATATTAATCCCATGAGTACGACAATTTAACCAGTTGAGTACTATAATATAAGCAGCTTTTGGGAGCTAATTGGGGCTTTCTCAGGTGTTTTCTTGACTTGTGATAACCTTACCGACGCTCTTCCTTTAATTTACTTTTTTTTTTGTTCTGGTGTGAGGAACTTATGTGTCAGGAGGGGGAGGAGGAAGATGAGAGGAGGAAGAGCGAGAGGAGGAGGAGGAGGAAGAGCGAGAGGAGGAGGAAGAAGGGAAAGAGGAAGATGTTTTTCGGAAGGATGTATTTAGACGAAGCTTCTCACTCACTCACCACTCACCACTCACCACCACTCACCACTCACACCTCGCTCGCTCGCTCACTCACTCACTCACTCACTCACTCACTCACTCACTCACTCACTTTTCTCTCGCATTCTCTCTGTGTTACATAAGGTGTTTTATTTTCTTTTCTTTACAGAGGGTCTGTCTGTCTGTCTGTCCCACTGTTCGTCTGTCTGTCTGTCTGTCTGTCTGTCCCACTGTTGGCGTGTGTGTGTGTGACGGGGGAGGGGGGACGTCCCACTCTCAGTTACGGCAGAGAAAGTCACAGGGTCTTGCTCACTACGTCTTTGGCTGTTAGGTAAACATTCATCACTCTCTCCTCTTAGATGGTACACACACACACGCGCGACTACTGCAAGTTAAGGCAATGAAGAAGAAAATTACGCTGTAAATTACCTAAGGGAAAGTAGGCAGTGGTGTGGTGGTGATGATGATGGCAGGTGGTGGTGGTGGTGATGATGATGATGATGATGATGACGATGACGATGATGATGATGATGATGATGGCAGTGGTGGGTGGTGGTGGTGGTGGTGGTGGTGGTGGGGTGGTGGTAGTGATGATGATGATGATGATGATGATGATGATGACGATGATGATATGATGATGATGATGATGATGATGATGATGACGATGATGATATGATGATGATGATGATGATGATGATGATGATCTTCAGTAAACCAACATCTGGTGTCTCTTGTTCCAGGTAACTCCATCAACCACTTCTCCATTCATTACAAGGGAAGTGAGTGAGTGTCGCTTGCAGAGATGGTGTGACGCTTGCGGCAGTGAGTCGAGTACACATATAATATTGCCCCTCGTAACGAGATGGCCGGCCCAGGGCCACCGAGGCGTGAATTTGTTTAAGGTGTAGAAGCTGTCGCCAACACAACAACCACACCCTAAGTTAACGAGTTGCATGACCCAGTGTCAAGGAATAGTCCCAGAAGACCGGACAACTCGCCAACTGCACTGGCTAACCATTACCCCGCAACACGATCCGCAAATCGATTAGCACCCAGGTTCCCAACACAGACATACATACATACATACATACATACACACACAAAGACACAAACACACACACACACACATACACACATACATACATGCTTGAAGAGTGTTATTATCGTATTTGGTGAGTACTGGAGGTGTAGGGGGAGTAACCAGGTGTGTAGGGGAGTAACCAGGTGTGTAGGGGAGTAACCAGGTGTGCAGGGGAAGTAACCAGGTGTGTTATGAGCTCTACGTCCTGTCAGATGTCTGTCTGTCTGTCTGTCTGTCTGTGTCTGCCAGGTAAGATATCAGGTAAGAGACGGTATTGACAAGGGTGGAGGACCCAGTGTATGTATGTATGTATGTATGTATGTATGTATGTATGTATGTATGTATGTATGTTTCCCCCTGAATCATCGTGACTCAGCCATTATGAGTCTCTCCAGGTAACATCAGCTGAGTTTTGTGTTTACACTTTTTCGTTTTCTTTTTGTGTTCATTTATTCATTTCTTACTTACGTTCATTTATCACCCCAGAGTTTCCCAAGAATGATGTCAGCCAATGAGAAAACGCGGGTTCTTCTTCACGTCTTTTAATCAACCAATCAGGAAATACGAATCCCTGTTTTGGTCTCACATTCAACCAATCAGGTGATACAAGATCTTATTATGGTCTTTCAACCAATCAGGAAACGCGAGCTAATACTTTAGGTGTCGAGAGAGTTTGTAATGGCTGTCGGCAGAGTGAAACAAAAGCCTGTCAGGGTACACAATAGAGGAGGAGGAGGAGGAGGAGGAGGAGGAGGAGGAGGAGGAGGAGGTGGAAGAATTAACAAACAAGTCTTTTGTTTATAAGAATATTGATTCGATTCAATAAATTCAGAGTAAATTTTATGAGTCATATTTCTGCTGATAGGAAACACTCGAAGGAAAACAATATAAATTCGGTATGTCGAGGAAGATCAGGTAAGAACAATGAACAAAGAACAATGAACAAAGAACACAACACGACGATAACACCCCGCCCCCTCCTCACCCTCCCACCGCCCCCCCCAGCACAGATCAAGAGGTGTACCCCAGCACAGACAAGAGGTGTACCCCAGCACAGATCAAGAGGTGTACCCCCAGCACAGATCAAGAGGTGTACCCCCAGCACAGATCAAGAGGTGTACCCCAGCACAGATCAAGAGGTGTACCCCAGCACAGATCAAGAGGTGTACCCCAGCACAGATCAAGAGGTGTACCCCAGCACAGATCAAGAGGTGTACCTCAGCACAGATCAAGAGGTGTACCCCAGCACAGATCAAGAGGTGTACCCCCAGCACAGATCAAGAGGTGTACCCCCAGCACAGATCAAGAGGTGTACCCCCAGCACAGATCAAGAGGTGTACCCCAGCACAGATCAAGAGGTGTACCCCAGCACAGATCAAGAGGTACCCCAGCACAGATCAAGAGGTGTACCAAAGCACAGATCAAGAGGTGGGCTGAACCTTTCCTTCCTCCTATTCATTAACAGAAACAGAAGATAAATTAAGGTGTTTTCGTCTTATTGTTTCTTGATGACAGTGTGTGTGTGTGTGTGTGTGTACCAGGTGCATGTACCAAAGTGTATTATTCTAACACACACACACACACACACACACACACACACACACACACACACACACACAGTAGAGAGCCCTAAGCCCGCCGACACAATTCCAGTCGTTCTTGAATGCGAACAATGTAACACGTACAAGGAGGAGCAGGAAACTTGACGGGGACCTGTGGTTGACGGGGACCTGCGGTTGACGGGGACCTGCGGTTGACAACGGTTGATAAGGGCACATGTGGTTGACAGACATTCACTAAACGGATAATCTTACTTTCTCCACATATTTACGCAAGATGCCTCACGGGCGGCGCGTACAGGAGAAAGTTAAAAAAATAATAATGCGTACGAGAGTTGCATCACGCGCGCCCACCTCCTGCCTGCACCACACACCCACCCCTCACACGCCCACCCACACGCCCCTCCCTGACACACCTGACACCCGCACCAACACCCTCATCAACAGGACACACCTGAGCAACACTGAGTGGTGGAAACCCTCACTCCGCGTCCTCCTGGGCTCACCTGAACTACACGGAGGTTTCAGGAGGTTGTAGGAGGTTTCTTTTTTCCCTCTCTTCCACTTTCATTCTCACTCTCTATCCCTCTCCTTCACTTTCCCCTTCACCTTTCTCTTGATCAAAACACTCTCCCCCACACACACCTGAAAGAATTGAAAAATCTCACCTTCAGACCATGAATGAATGAACTTCTTTCACATCAATTGAATGAAGAAAAAATAAATAACGAACAACAAAAACAAGAACACAAACAAATAAATATAATAATGAATAACAATAAAGAACCAGGCATTAGAGATCAGTTTAACAGGTATTTAATGGGACTTTCACCCTTTAATTTACTACCTACTTTGACACAGTGACAGGTTATTAAGACAAGGTTGTTAGTACTCTCGCTCTTACTGGGGGAGGGGGAGGGGGGAGGGGGGGAGGGGAGAGGGGGAGGGAGGGGGGGGAGGGGGGAGAGGGGGGAGGGGAGGGGGAGAGGGAGGGAGGAGGAGGTGGTCAGGATGTGTTATGGTCACAGTGATTATAATAGCTTATTATCTACGGTTACTTTCACCATGGAAGAGAGGAGGAGGAGGGGGGGAGTATGTTGATTGTTGTTGGTGGTGGCTGCTGTTGGTTATACTACATACTACTACCATACTACTACTACCACCATCACTACACTACCACCATCACCACAACCACCATCACCACAACCACCACCACCATCACCACAACCACCATCACCACAACCACCACCACCATCACCAACCACCACCACCATCACCACAACCACCATCACCACAACCACCACCACCACCACCACCACCACAACCACCATCACCACAACCACCATCACCACAACCACCACCACCACTACTACCATCATCACCACTACCATCACCCTCCTCCTCCCAACAACCACCACCACCACTACTACCATCATCACCACCTACCATCACCTCCTCCTCCCAACAACCACCACCACCACCACAACAGGTGTTCCGCCTCACATAACAGCAGCATGAAGCAGCTCCCGGGATCTTCTCACCTGGTTCTACTACTATTTGCCCAGCTCTACCCTCCCAGGTGTTTGGGGGGTGGAGGAGAGAGGGAGAGGGGGAGCAGGGAGGAGAGGGGGAAGCACCTACAGCCTTCCCTCCTCCCTCCTCCACCACTACTACCCTCCTCCCTCCCTCCCCTTTCACATCTCTGGTTCATGGTTTATAATAATAGTGACAATAAAGCACACACACACACACACACACAGAGGACTGTGGTGAATCTGTCGCCTGCGGGTAGTGACGTCACCACTGGGAGGAATTTGTTAAATGCCAACAAGTTTTTCCCTGGACGACGACGATGATGATGGCGCCAGTTACTGTTGGTCATGACCTTGTCTGACCCAGCCGACTCATCCTGCCCTGTTCACCCCTCCCTGTCGACCTGCCTTACACTCCCTTTCCATCCTACCCTGTCGATCTGTCTCACACTCGCTGCCTGCCAACTTGCTCCTGTCAACCTGCCCTGCCACCCTACCATGCTACCCACACGTACCACCTTCCCAGCTGCACCTCCTTCTACCCACAACCTCAACCTTACACTCCTCCTCCTCCACCTGTCCACAATCATGGGTCACATTTGCTCTGGCAACCCAGCGAGAGTCCAGTGAAGCGTGGGGGAGAACAGTTTACCACACCTGGAGTCTCGTGGCGTTAAAAAAATGCTTTGTGTTTATAGACCAAACAGTCTCCTCATGACTCAATTTTATGAAGGACAAGTTCAGCGCGGGAGCATCAGACGAGCCCCACTGCCACAACACTCACCTGTCAACACTAACATGAATTTTGTTTTAAGGATGATTTTGTGTTGAGGGTTTGTATGTCACCTGTAGTAACCCATCTGTGTGCGAGTATTGATGGTTGAGTTTTGGAGCAAAGTTTACGAGAGGATCTTGTCAAATATTAAAATGTCTGCCGTACATAGATAGCATTTGTTTTAACTTGGTGTAAACAGTGACAGTCGTGAGTCAAATTTGCGTTTATTGCTTTATGTTAGATATAAATTATTACCAGGAGAGTTTTGTGAGATGCTTCACCAGTCTCACCTCACATCTCAGGTCCCTGGCAGTGTCCCTCCTAGTTACCTGGCAGAGGATATCCTTCCAGATACTTGGGAGTGTTCACCTCAAGGTACTGTACCTGGTAGTGTGTGTCTCAACCCCAGGTACTGACAGTAGAGCAGGTTGTGTTACTGTCTATCTGTCTATGTCTATCCAACTCAGGTGTGTCTGTTACCTGTTCCTGTCTGTCTGTCTGTGCTCTACCAGCTGCTCCTGTGTGTGTTTCTCCTCGCAGAGTTACACAGACAGCCACATAAACACTCACCAGACACAAACGTCACAGTAATTCACCATTACGCGGCAACAAGTCTGTTTTTTACCAGTAAAGTTATGACCATAAACCTGGCGAGGCAGGTTGTGGTGGCGGCCGTGACTTGGTCGCCAACACAGTGGTCGCCACCAACTGGATCAGCTGAGTGAGTTTGCGTTTGTGGCGGTGTTGTGGTCGGTTACCTCACAATACGTAACACGAGAGGATAGCAAGACTGATCCTGCTCTGCTCACACTTAATACTGTAATTTACCTGACGAGCTTGATGGCCAAAACAAAATACGTAATCGTCTTCGATAACTTAATGTCACTTATTACTGCGGGTGATTATGTAAACGATCTACATCACTAAATTGATCTTATTACAACCTTTTCCTCGGTGAACTTTGTGTTTACTTGTTGGTGAAGATAACCGGAACAAAACACCACAGCTGTGACTCAACTCGTCCCGTGTGTTGCTCCTCCTCCCCGTCCTCCCCCTCCCAACATTTTCTCTGACCTCTCACTGCTCCCCATCTCACTTTCGCTGCTACTTTCCCCTCCTCCCCCACTGACCCTCTTATACCACCCTTTCCCTGACCCTCCCTCTACCCTCCTACCTGCACCTCCCCTCACCCCCTCCTCACCAATGGAACCCAGAGGAAAGTTAGGAAGGCATCAGCCACTTTCTCTCCACCAGCCAGTACACTGTGTTCACCTCGACGCTGTGTCCTGATTCTAAGACGAAACTCACCTGCACCTCCCCCTCCCCAACCTTTCCTTTCACTTACATTTTTATTGTCGTTTTTCTTTTCTGTTTTAAATCATTCTTATAATTCTAAACATGACGACGATGGTCCAAGATGTATATTATTATTATTATTTTATTATTATTATTATTATTATTATTACATCACGGTGGTGGAATAGTTTTAGGCTCGTGGTTAATCCTTCGTCTCAGATCACTGTAAGGAACTGTTCCTCTTCTCCAACGTGTTATACTGAGGTCCTCACGTCCTCTGTTGTCATCCTCACTGTAGATTTGTCCCAAGTATTAACTGGTGGTACCGTGGTATAGAAGTGGTATAGAAAGTGAGCATCGCCGCCTACCCGAGACACAGCTCAACTCTCCTCCTCCTCTTCCTCCTTCTTCTCCTTCTCCTCCTTCTCCTTCTCCTTCTCCTCCTTCTCCTCCTTCTTCCTCCTCCTTCTTCCTTTCTCCTCCTCCTTCCTCCTCCTCCTTCTCTTCCTCCTCCTTCTCCTCTTCCTTCTCTTCCTCCTCCTGCTCATCCGTCATTCTTTTCTCTCTCCTTGTCCCGCATCACCACAGCGCCAATACTTCCCTCACACATAGCCATACTTACCCTCTCACTCATACTGGGGTCTGATTACAGTAACTTATAATCCACCTATCACACTTATAATCCACCTATCACACTTATAATCCACCTATCACACTTATAATCCATCTATCACATTTATAATCCATCTATCACACTTATAATCCACCTATCACACTTATAATCCACCTATTACACTTATAATCCACCTATCACACTTATAATCCACCTATCACACTTATAATCCACCTATCACACTTATAATTCACCTATCACACTTAAAATCCATCTATCACATTTATAATCCACCTATTACACTTATAATCCACCTATCACACTTATAATCCACCTATCACACTTATAATCCATCTATCACACTTATAATCCACCTATCACACTTATAATCCACCTATCACACTTATAATCCACCTATCACACTTATAATCCACCTATTACACTTATAATCCACCTATCACACTTATAATCCCTCTATCGTGCACCAGAGGCGTCAACAACAGCAAGACCTCAACAGAATCGACCATCACGAGGCTGTGTGTTAGGTTAGGTAGTCGGGTTCGTCTACCTCGCCGGGTTTCACTCTTACACAACCTGTTCATCACACCTGCGGGGTCAACAGAGACGGCGTGATCTCATCCCATAAACGAGGTCTTGTGGTTCTCTCTGGCACTACTCTCAGTCATAAACAAGGAGAGACGAGTGCCGGAGGTTGAGATGTTTTGTGAAAGCATCTGGTGGCGAGAGAGACAGAGATGCACGCTGGAGGCTGCTGACGGTGTTAAGACGGGCCTCCACTCGTAGCGTCAGGTATGGAGATGGTGGGCCAGTCGTGCCTCACCTGGGGCGCCGTGAGGGAACCGGAAGCATATATAGAACAGCGTCTGGAAGTAGTTAGAGGCTGGAGCATATCTTGAAAAGTGTCTGAAAGTAGTTAGTTCATTGTGTGAGGCTGGAAATATCCTGAACAGTGTCTGAAAGTAGTTAGTTCGTTGTGTGAGGCTGGAAAATATCCTGAACAGTGTCTGAAAGTAGTTAGTTAATTGTGTGAGGCTGGAAAATATCCTGAACAGTGTCTGAAAGTAGTTAGTTCATTGTGTGAGGCTGGAGCATATCTTGAACAGTGTCTAGAAGTAGTTAGTTCATTGTGTGAGGCTGGAGCATATCTTGAACAGTGTCTGAAAGTAGTTAGTTCATTGTGTGAGGCTGGAGCATATCTTGAACAGTGTCTGAAGGTAGTTAGTTCATTGTGTGAGGCTGGAGCATATCCTGAACAGATTTGTTTGTGTCCACCACCCTCACTACCACACCATTATTTTTATCATTATCACATATTATTATTATTATTATTATTAAATCATTGAGTAGTAGTAGTAATATTAGTACCTGTAGTGATTTTATAATAACTAGGTGTCTATGTCGTCAGCAGTATGGTGCACACAGTAACTAGTGTATTTGTTGTGTGTTCTCAGGTGGCGCTCATCGCTGGCGTTATTCTGGTGGCGTGCATCAGCGCTCTGCCACAATCTCACTCCAACACCCAATACGCCCAAGAACGCTCCTACCCAGCAGCAGTCTACCTCCACCACCTTCCCACATCGACCAGCCCCCGAAGGCAAGAGTAAGACAAAGGTTTTTCTGACTTGATTTATTCAAAGGCTTTACGGATTTCTTCACTTCGATAAAGGAAAAGGAGGAAGAGAGCGCTCAAAGGGCTATGGACCTCCGCCAATTCTTGTTTATGGCTCTCCCCTGTGTCCAAGGGTAGGCGGCTATGGGCCACCTCTCCCTCCTCCTTCTAAGGTTATGGGCCCCCAAAGGCATCTTATGGCTCCTCCCCCAAAGGCACCAAAAGCATCTTATGGCCCTCCACCAAAGGCATCTTATGGCCCTCCACCAAAGGCATCTTATGGCCCTCCTCCAAATGCACCAAAGCATCTTATGGCCCTCCACCAAAGGCATCTTATGGCCCTCCACCAAAGGCATCTTATGGCCCTCCACCAAAGGCATCCTACAGTCCTCCCAAAGCCTAATTATGGCGCACCTCCTCCTGCACTAACTTACGGTGTTCCTAAAGCTCCTCCTCCGGCTACGGCGCCCCCAAGCCTGTCGATATAATCATCTCCCAACCCACTGGCAACTATGGGGTGCCCCCTCCTCCCTCCTCCTCTTCCTCCTAAGGGCATTATGGGGTACCACCACCACCTCCTCCCTCATGGCAACTACGGGGTACCACCACCACCACCTCCTCCTCCTCCTCCTCATGGCAACTATGGGGTACCACCACCACCACCTCCTCCCTCCTCCCCTCATGGCAACTATGGGGTACCAACTCCACCTCCTCCTCCCCTCATGGCAACCATGAGGCACCTCCTCCTCCTCACCTCAGGATAACTATGAGGTACCACCTCCTCCTCCCCTCATGGCAACCACGAGGTACCTTCTCCCTCTTCCTCTGGCATCAGTTGCTCTGTCCTGCTCCTACCAACCAATACGCACCTCTCCCCATTGTTCCAGCACCTCTCTCCCCATTGTTCCAGCACCTCTCCCCATTGTTCCAGCACCTCTCCCCATTGCTCCAGCTCCTCTTCCTTCTATTCCGGCTCCTGACCCTCTTCCTCCTGTTCTTCCTCCTGCCCCAGCTCCACTCCAACCCCTCGGCAGCCCCTACCCACAAAACCGGACTGGTGAGGCGTGACAATGAGCCATGGGTGCCCATGCAGGTGGCAGGTCCAGTGCCACCAGCCTCAACCACCCCCAGTGACCAGTGTAGTTCCAGTCTCCGCTAATCCCCCAGCTCCTGTTGTCACCTCCGCTCCCGGGTGAGTATTGTACATTCACAACAAGACCTCAGTGTCTACCTCGGTCCTCTACACTCACTTCCACCATTAGACTCTCATATAAAAACAGTGTGTCACCTTGAATCATTTATACAGTAACTAAACATGAACACTACACAAAGAGCAATAACAAACCACCACTACCATAATTTATAAACTTATTAATGTTTTCAAATATTTGTATCCTGACCACAACTAATTATACACTCAGTACCAGCTTCTATAATATCTTGTAACTCTTGTACCATCGTAGGCTGGACTTCGATTTAAGATTTGTGGACGTTGTGGGACAAACTATAGAGGAGCCGTCACTGACCTTCAGGAGGACCCGGAACCTTGACTGAGGAACCCTTCTACATTGTTGACAGTGAACCGTAAGTCTCTCTCTGATAATCGTATTAACATTATAACTGTTCGTGTGAGTTCTGTATGACCCATTAACAGAACTCTCCTCTCTCACTAACATACTGAGTGACCTTTACCAGTCTTGCCTCCCCCACCATCAGGCTAGGTGCTGGTGTTCGTGACCCCAGGATGATGGAGGAGGAGGTGACAAGACGTGGTGTATGTACTGACTGAAGACGACCCACAGCCTGTTGTCAGTGAGGTACCACAGGTCGACACCTCCCACTGTCTTCCCCCTCTATGAGAGTGAGTTGAGTTACTATTTTGTTCACTACATTATTATTATTATTATTATTATTATTATTATTTATTATTAGTTTTATTATTACTATATTTTTATTAAATGTGTTAATAATTATTATGTTTCATGCCGGTAGTGAGACACTCCCCATCGGCCTACTGGATAACATCAACCTTCGGGTGTTTGACCAAGACGTGATATAGACACAACCTTTTATTAACAAACAAAGAAAATAAATTAACTATTATATAAATAAAAACTCATTAGTAATTTCAATTAAAAGACAATAATTGCCTTAGTTTAATAATACTTTCATAACAGTAAGAATATCCTTCGGCTTATGGTGAGGACGATGCCAAAATCCTTTCAGTTAATACGAGAAGAATGATTTGATTGTATTAGTGTGGGTTAGAATCCTTCAGGAACAGTAAAGGTGTTTTAATAATTTGTGTATGGTTAAAACACCAATAAATATTATTCTTAACACATGTGTCCTTTGGATTATTGAAGGTAATTGGGTGATGATGTTTCAGGCAGTGTTTGTCGAGACGGAGAAGGAAGAGCGAGTGACCACCTCGGCGGGGTAAGTACTGTACTGTACACTATCCCTGCCTCCAACCTCAACTGTCAATATTAACTACCATGATTAAAAAACAATTACTGCCATACATTAAGCTCGCCACAAGACAGATACATTTAGTATACTTTACACCGAAGTTTGTAGCCCACTTGTACTGATACGTGTCTAAACTTTCTGACTTCCATAAGTGACTGGATTTTGACGCCCGGAACACCTACACAGTTTCACTTAAGTTAATGTCACTGGTTGATATCAATAATAGGATGAGTTGAAAACAATAGCTTGAGTAAGGCCACAACTTTATCGTAACTGTGCCAGTGGTGGCAGTTGATCACGTTGCCAAGGGAAAATATATTGTTTGGTTAAAACAAACCTACGAACAAGTTACATTGGCGAGAACCAAATACTTTGATACTTATAAACAACTGGACATATTATGATGTTTATATGTCCATTACTTAAACCGGAAGAAGCTTGGGATGTACTTACTATCCCATTGTTGAGAACCATTTCATTCACAGTTTTACAGATCCTTGAAAACTTTCCATCATGACAGCAGCCAAAATAAAACGTCGCACTATTCACCACACTGAAAATTGTCCGTTTCTACTTGAATCTTCTATTAACTTCTTGGAAGATGACACCGACAGGATATGATCAGATTAAAACGGGGAATATTCCTTGTTAAACTACAGCTCACACGTTAAGAATTCATTTAGTGGTTGCACCCTCACAGTACATTATGAGCTAGATGTGGTGCTGAATTGGGCTGACCAGGCTAAGTGATCAGCTCTGGCAGCCAACCTTATCCTTATCTTTTAAGAGAACTGATCAAACTCAAGTCAAGACACAGACTTAAGAAAGTGTACTAAGAAGAAAAAAGAGACCAGAGAATGTGCCTCGAGGGGGAGACTCAACCAACACTGACGATGTCAAAGCTACACGTACGAGGGGTGATCAAAGAGTTCAGTGAATGTTAGAAGAATACCATTTTCCTGAACATTAGACATACATCATTCACCCCTTCAAAGTACTCCCCTCCCACACAAATGCACTAGTTCCACCATTCCTGCCACTGCCAAAACATTGCTGGATGTCCTCCTTGTTGATCTCTTTCAGAAGGGTTGTCTTCTTGGACTGGATATACCCGATTGTGTTATAGTGCTTCCTTTTCATCGTGCATTTCAGTTTGGGAAATAGCCAGAAATCACAAGGTGCCAAGTCTGGCAAATAAGATGGATGTGGGACGAGAGGAAGGTTTTTCCCTGCGAAAAGTTGATGGGCGACCACTTTTGTCTCATTGTCCAGCAACTCATTTCTATACCAAAAACACTGAAACCACTTGTTAAAAGTTTTCTTGCTCATAGCTTCATCTGCATAAACCGTTATAGGCATGATGTGTCTTTCTGTCACCATCTTGCCTAGCTTAAAAGCATTACAGCAAACTGCAACATTTCTACAGTACAAAGGCACCAGGTGCCACAGACACATCCTCATTCAAAGTCATGCCATGGCACACTGGAATGTACTGTAATGGTATTTGGTGGACACTATGAGGGTGGATGATGTAAGCCCCACCCACAGGCCTGACCACTATTCTATTCTTCCTTGGTAGCATTACCAATCACCGAACTTTTGATCACCATTTGTAAGCAATTGTTAAGATATTCGTCTACAAGATTCCCCTGCCAAATAACCGCAGTCAAGGTTCTTAAAGGATCCTACTTTAAAATTTTTTAACTGTAGGGCACGTATCACTGTCTCACATTAGAACGAAGAAGTGACAGGCAGAATCAGAAGGTTTTCCCAGAACTATCAGTCTAACTTGCCTTCACCACAGTTATGGCCTCTAAACTTTCATTAGACTAAAGAAACTTAATTGGATCTTTTATTTTTAATTAGGGAATAGAATTATTGTAGAAATGGTTGAGAATTTTCACCTGTATTTCCGTCTATGGCGTGTCATGAGTGTGTATACTGTATAGAGATTTTAAGATGCCAATATTTACATTCATAATAAGTATGAATGATTCATCACTAACTTGCTTTATACTAATACCTACCAACACTGATTAACTCATTAACAATATCATAGTTTACTAATCCTAACTAAAAGAATAATCCAAAATAACTTATCAAAAGTAATAATTGGTCAAAGACATTTTTCAGGTTATCAAAAGATAACATCAACATAACTTTCACCAATAACTACAGTTCAGAAATGTCTTTGGTTACTTATAGAGTTGCCTTGCCAGACTAACACCCTTGGTAACCAACAGAGTCCCCCAGCCAGCCCATGTAGACCTTGGTGGTTTTGGCCACTTCTTTAACATGAGTCCTGAAAGCTCGGCGCCCACCAACCCCTCCACTACCCTCCACCCGCCCATCACCCCTATCTTCGTTCTGGACGACGATGTTACAACTCCCTCTGCTGGTGATGTGGGCCTCTCCAGCGACCCACGGCCTCCCGTCACCTCGATCTTTGCACTAGACCATGACCTCCTGAGTGCAGATGAAGTCACCTTCACGGAACCAAACACACAGGAAGAGGAAGTCACCACTACTCAGTTTTATCTTACTGGAGCTCCTGATATCACGACGTCAACCCCAGCAGGGAGGCCATTTGTCACCTTGGCCGGGGAACAAGGCGCTCCAGGTGACGTTTTGTTCGTAATGGATGGAAGAGGAAATCATGAACAACCTATTCATCACTTCAGTTTCGATGACATAAAGGAGAACTCACACGTGGTGCAGGACCAATCAGTCATTCTGGTCGATCAAGATAATGTCTTTTTCTCAGATGATTTTCTTGGTTTCCTCGACCCAAGTGACGACGACGCCCGCCAGGGATTCAGTCTTCGTCTCCGAGGAACCACCGACTGTACAGGACCCAAACGAAATCTTTAGCACTTTTAAAATCCCTCTGTCGCCACCAAGTACCAACTTTGCAACCAGACCGACCGATTACACAATATTCAGCGAATTTGACGTTCCTGACATCAGTGAAGATGTCACACCAAACACCTACCAGAGCATTAACTTCCCGGGGAACGATCCTTCAACCCCAGCTGATTTCCTCTTCCTAGAGTCACCACAGTTCAGTGATCAAGCTGCTGACTCTGACATGGATCAAGTTTCCAGTGGCAAGAGTCTGTCAGATAACAGCCAAGTGCCTCCAGATCGTGGCTCTGTCTCCCCCTCTTCAAACAAAGATCCATTAAATCAGGACTTTAACTTGCTGGACCCTGAGGACCTGCAACAACAAGATTTTCCTTCCCTTACACCTGGAGACGTTTCAGGGCAAGATTTTTTCTCTTCTAACAATGGAGACGTTTCAGGGCAAGACTTTTTCTCCTCCACTCCTGGAGATGTTTCAGGTCAGGACTTTTTCTCTTCTAACAATGGAGACGTTTCAGGGCAAGACTTTTTCTCTTCTAACAATGGAGACGTTTCAGGGCAACTTTTCTCCTCCACTCCTGGGACGTTTCAGGGCAAGACTTTTTCTCTTCTAACAATGGAGACGTTTCAGGGCAAGACTTTTTCCCTCCACTCCTGGAGATGTTTCAGGACAAGACTTTTCTCTTCTAACAATGGAGACGTTTCAGGGAAAGACTTTTCTCCTCCACTCCTGGAGATGTGTCAGGACAAGACTTTTTCTCTTCTAACAATGGAGACGTTTCAGGGCAAGACTTTTCTCCTCCACTCCTGGAGATGTTTCAGGTCAGGACTTTTTCTCTTCTAACAATGGAGACGTTTCAGGGCAAGACTTTTCTCCTCTACTCCTGGAGATGTTTCAGGTCAGGACTTTTCTCTTCTAACAATGGAGACGTTTCAGGGCAAGACTTTTTCTCCTCCACTCCTGGAGATGTTTCAGGTAGGACTTTTTCTCTTCTAACAATGGAGACGTTTCCAGGTCAGGACTTTTCTCCTCCACTCCTGGAGACGTTTCAGGGGAGTTGGAGACGTTTCAGGGCAAGACTTTTTCCTCCACTCCTGGAGATGTTTCAGGACAAGACTTTTTCTCTTCTAACAATGGAGACGTTTCAGGGCAAGACTTTTTCTCCTCTACTCCTGGAGATGTTTCAGGTCAGGACTTTTCTCCTCCCTCCTGGAGACGATTCAGGGCAAAACTTTTTCTCCTCTACTCCTGGAGATGTTTCAGGTCAGGACTTTTTCTCTCCACTCCTGCAGATGTTTCAGGTCAGGATCTTTCTCCTCCACTCCTGAAGACGTTTCAGGGCAAACTTTTCTCCTCCACTCCGGAGATGTTTCAGGTCAGGACTTTTTCTCCACTACTCCTGGAGATGTTTCAGGTCAGGACTTTTTCTCCTCCACTCCTGCAGATGTTTCAGGTCAGGACTTTTTCTCCTCCACTCCTGGAGACGTTTCAGGGCAAAACTTTTTCTCCTCCACTCCTGGAGATGTTTCAGGACAAGACTTTTTTCTTCTAACAATGGAGACGTTTCAGGGCAAGACTTTTTCTCCCCACTTGAGATGCTTCAGGTCAGGACTTTTTCTCCTCCACTCCTGGAGATGTTTCAGGTCAGGACTTTTTCCTACTCCTGGAGATGTTTCAGGTCAGGACTTTTCCTCCACTCCTGGAGACGTTTCAGGGCAAGATTTTTCTCCTCTACTCCTGGAGATGTTTCAGGTCAGGACTTTTTCTCCTCTACTCCTGGAGATGTTTCAGGGCAAACTTTTCTCCTCTACTCCTGGAGATGTTTCAGGACAAGACTTTTTCTCTTCTAACAATGGAGACGTTTCAGGGCAAGACTTTTTCTCCTCTACTCCTGGAGATGCTTCAGGTCAGGACTTTTTCTCCTCCACTCCTGGAGATGTTTCAGGACAAGACTTTTTCTCTTCTAACAATGGAAACGTTTCAGGGCAAGACTTTTTCTCCTCTACTCCTGGAGATGTTTCAGGTCAGGACTTTTTCTCCTCCACTCCTGGAGATGTTTCAGGGCAAGACTTTTTCTCTTCTAACAATGGAGACGTTTCAGGTCAGGACTTTTTCTCCTCCACTCCTGGAGACGTTTCAGGGCAAGACTTTTTTCTCCACTCCAGGAGATGTTTCAGGACAAGACTTTTTCTCTTCTAACAATGGAGACGTTTCAGGGCAAGACTTTTTCCCTCTACTCCTGGAGATGTTTCAGGTCAGACTTTTTTCTCTCCACCTGGAGATGCTTCAGGGCAAGACTTTTTCTCCTCTACTCCTGGAGATGTTTTAGACAAGACTTTTTCTAACAATGGAGACGTTTCAGGGCAAGACTTTTTCTCCTCTACTCCTGAGATGTTTCAGGACAAGACTTTTTTCTTCTAACAATGGAGACGTTTCAGGGCAAGACTTTTTCTCTCTACTCCTGGAGATGTTTCAGGACAAGACTTTTTCTCTAACAATAGACCAGCATTTTTTCTCTAACAATGAGACGTTTCAGGAAGACTTTTTTCTCCACTCCTGGAGTTGTTTCAGGACAAGACTTTTTCTCCTCTAACAATGGAGACGTTTCAGGGAAGACTTTTTCTTCTACTCCTGGAGTTGTTTCAGGACAAGACTTTTTCTCCCACAATGGAGACGTTTAGGGCAAGACTTTTTCCTCCAATTCTGGAGACGTTTCAGGGCAAGACTTTTTTCTCCTCCAATCCTGGAGACGTTTCAGGGCAAGACTTTTTCTCCTCCACTCCTGGAGACGTTTCAGGGCAAGACTTTTTTCTCCCCAATGGAAACGTTTCAGGGCAAGACTTTTTTCTCCTCTACTCCTGGAGACGTTCCAGGGCAAGACTTTTTTCTCTACCAATGGAGACGTTTCAGGCAAGACTCTTTTTTCTTCTAACAATGGAGACGTTTCAGGGAAGACTTTCTTACCCCTGGAGTTGTTTCAGGACAAGACTTTTCTCCTCTAACAATGGAGACGTTTCAGGGGAAGACTTTTTTCTTCTACTCCTGAGTGTTTCAGGACAAGACTTTTTTCTCCTCTAACAATGGAGACGTTTCAGGGCAAGACTTTTTCTCCTCCATCCTGGAGACGTTTCAGGCAAGACTTTTTTCTCCTCCAACCTGGAGACGTTTCAGGGCAAGACTTTTTCTCCTCCACTCCTGGAGACGTTTCAGGACAAGACTTTTTTCTCCTCTAACAATGGAAACGTTTCAGGCAAGACTTTTTTCCTCTACTCCTGGAGACGTTCCAGGGCAAGACTTTTTTCTTCTAACAATGGAGACGTTTCAGGGCAAGATTTTTTCTTCTAACAATGGAGACGTTTCAGAGATTCTTCTACTCCTGGAGTTGTTTCAGGACAAGACTTTTTCTCTAACAATGGAGACGTTTCAGGGAAGACTTTTTCTCTTCACTCCTGGAGTTGTTTCAGGACAAGACTTTTTTCCTCTAACAATGGAGACGTTTCAGGGCAAGACTTTTTCTCCACTCCTGGAGACGTTTCAGGGCAAGACTTTTTTCCTCCAACCTGGAGACGTTTCAGGGCAAGACTTTTTTTCTCTCCACTCCTGGAGACGTTTCAGGCAAGACTTTTTCTCCTCTAACAATGGAAACGCTTCAGGGCAAGACTTTTTCTCCTCTACCCTGGAGACGTTCCAGGGCAAGACTTTTTCTCTTCTAAATGGAGACGTTTCAGGGCAAGACTTTTTTCTTCTAACAATGGAGACGTTTCAGGGCAAGACTTTTTCTCCTCCACTCCTGGAGACGTTTCAGGACAAGACTCTTTCTCTTCTACTCCTGGAGTTGTTTCAGGGCAAGACTCTTTCTCTTCTACTCCTGGATTTGTTTCAGGGCAAGAGTTTTTTCTCCCAACAATGGAGACGTTACAGGGCAAGATTTTTCTTTCTAACAATGAGAGACGTTTGAAAGACTTTTTCTCCTCTAACAACGGAGACGTTTCAGGGCAAGACTTTTTTCTTTCTTCTAACAATGGAGACGTTTCAGGGCAAGACTCTCTTTCTACTCCTGGAGTTGTTTCAGGGCAAGACTCTTTTTCTCTTCATCTGAGTTTCAGGGCAAGACTTTTTCTCCTCTAACAATGGAGACGTTTCAGGGCAAGACTTTTTTCTCTTCTCATACTGGAGACGCTTCAAGGCAAGAGTCTCCTCTCAACCCCCGCCGCAGATCAGCTTCTTGTACTTTCCCGCCTAGTGGCTCAGTCTGGGGGACCTGACGGGGTGTTAGAAGACCTCTCCAGTAGAGCTTCGCCGCCTGTGACGACTCCCACAACTCCCTCGGGCGTCACAAATACTCAAGACTCCGTTCAGACCCCAACTCTAACACTGATCAGACTCAAATTAGAGAACATCAAGAACACACAAGACCCATCGTCCCTCACCACTCTCATGTTTACTGGTCAAGATTCTGATATTCAGCCGCCAGTGGATGGGGAGATGTCACCGTGGATGCAGCTCCATATGTCACCAACTCTGACACAAGAACTGGAGATTCCCAGAGTTTTAATATGAACCAAGTACCTGAACTAATGAACAACTTCTTACAGTCTTTCACGAGTCCACAAACGTCAAATGACTGGCAGCAGACACAGCCATTCCAGGTTTACTCCCAACAAACAAATGCTCTTCAGTTTCCCGAGTTAATGCCACAGTCAGACGACAACCAACAATCTGGCATCACCGGAGGTCCTGCGTCAGCATTCGTCGATACAAGTCTTTTGGATGGAATTTTGTCTCCGCATCCGGCCCACACGACTCCTCGCTTCAACAGATGTCCTACCCAATCCTTAACGTGCCTTACTTCCTAACCCAAATCCCCAGCCTGCCCAGTGTGCCAGAGGGTTACCTACCACTGTTCCTCTTCCCAATGCCAAATCTGCTGGAGCTTCAGCAGGGAGGTCTCGTTCCCACTCCTCCACCTCTAGCATCCAACACCATCTCATCCTTCCAGAGTTCTGACAGTCAGGAGCCTCCTGTTAGAAGGTTGGCGACATCTGGTGGAATATTCTTGTCCCCACTCACCTCCCAGCACCTGTTTCCCTGCATGAAACGGCACCATTGTAGCTTGACACCTTCCTAACATTAACTATGTATGATAATATCCTGCATCACTATCACGATCACAAATGAATTTAAAATATGAGTCATGTATTTGTTATCAGTAGGGATCCATTAGACATATTTATAACTAAGTGTCTTCACTACAGCGATCTCGCCGGAAGACATATTGGTGATCAGCTTTCCCCTGGGACCCCGAGGTTGAGGAAGTCCTTACACACCTTGCAGATGTTCCTGAGCTTGTGGCAACACATTAGTTGAGCGTAGACCGGCGCCAGGCTGTCTTGGAGTCTGAAGTGACCACGATACAAGAACCAGTTACTACTGAAGCAGAAGAAGTACTGACAACTAGTGTGGCAGAAGTACCAGTGGCGGAAGAAAGGTTCAACTTGCTGACGCGGGCCTGAGACGATCGGACGCTGTACAGGAAGTGGTCTGGAAATATTGTCCCTCAGGTGAACGTGATTGATGGGCGTCGGACTTAGTCTTGGTGACCCAGAGTTTACTGATCTGTCAGTTGGGGCACCAGGAGGGCACAGTCCTGGACATCTCAGCCTGATGTGTTGTCAGTCTCTGGCCCGACCTCGGGTGGCGGTGATCAGGAGTAGAATGTTATGTGTAAGCATCACTCGCCCCTCAGATACCAGAGGTTTAATGCACAGTGCAAGTGATCATTAACAGGCTGACTCACCCCCTCTTAACACTATAAAATGGTGTTCTCCCCCACTGCACTCACCCCCTCGCACACCACTGCACTGTACCTACACACACACGCCCTAACACCATGCAAGGTACACACGCGGAATAATGCTACCACCACACACAGTCCACACCTAATAAAAGACACCATCAAACTGTATCCATTGGTGTGATCGTACACAAGAACCTCCAACACCCAACAGTGGTACACCAGCCAGTCACTGCTCATAATCCTAGTGTCCTCTGATGCTGTGACACAGGTGGAGGATAGTTAAGGCCATCATGCTTAGAGTAACACAAGGCTGATATAGACCAATGGGCGGACTGTTCTTGGCTGTGTGGTAACTCACGCAATGATTAAGCTTGATAACACCACCTCCTCCTCAGTATACCGCACTAGTGATGCATGGATTCCTGGGAGTGGTATTTGTATTTGTAGAGTAAATAATAATAGTGACAGCAGCTAAACGTGATGATGTTGATGAGGTAAAAGTTTTCAATAAGAGCATGATGATAACTGTGAGGCAGTGTTTGTTTTACCTTCACAATGCAAGGACAAGTTGCATGTCTCTCTGCATGAGAAAGAACTCAAGTGGTCAGGTCACAAGCAAGTTAGTCCAGGTCTTAGCCTCCAAACTCTCTCCAGGTACATAACATCTCAAGTGTTGAACATGTTGAGGATCACATCACAAGGTGAAGTAAACACTCCAAATATTCCTTCACTCGAGGAAAATAAACCTGAAAGAAAATAGTTGATAATTTTGGAAATGTCGATGTTTTTACCGGACACTTTTACCGGACACCGACAGTACAGCAGAGACGAGGTCCCAAGAGACCAGGATTATGTTTCTCTTTATCTCTCTCTTGTTAGTCGTAAACCCAACACCAACACTAAACTTCACAATATACTTTAAACTCTTTGGAAATATCAGCTTAAATATTTATAACAAAAGAGTCAGAAGCAAGACTTCGCTCACAACCAGTATTAGTTTGGCGTGACACAAGACAGCAAACACAGCTTACTGAACTAATTCACATTGACAAGTTAACATGGATTAAAATAAAGCTAATCACTAAGTTTAAAGTATGAAACTTGAGTACAGTACAGACAGTTGACTGTAGTAGACGAACTTGCTTGAGGCCTGGAGAGTAGACTCAAATTATTAGCCGGGCAGAGCAGCAGATATGATACGCATGTAATGGGAGGCGTTGCATGTTACCTCACAGCCAACTGACGGTGAATCAGCCTGGCGCTACTGGTGACGCCATCCTCGACGCTCCATACAACGCCGTTTCCCAGACCTCCAATTCAGCACCTTTAGGTCGATACCAGCTCTCGGGATGAGGGCGCAGGTGGTCTGCAGGTGGTGTTGCTTGAGCGCCCTCATTGTCCCGCGAGTCGTTGATGATGGTGAGCGCTGAAGGGTGGTGGATGTAGGTTCTCCTCCAGTTCGTGGGGTCGAGTCAGGGAAGGAGCACAATTGATGGCCAGTTCGCTGGTGTCAGTGAGTGAGGGGCGGCTGATTTCCGTGTCACAGCCCGGAAGTTTGTCTGTCGCAGCCTGTGTTTGTGGCTGTTAATCCTCCACAATCACTAGGGGAGGCTCCTCCCTGCAGTCCCAGGAGGAGGGGCCCCCCCAGTCCACTCATACTTCAGGCATGGGACACGTTGCCACTGACGGTGGTTCATCTACAGTATTACAGGGTGTGTCTTTATTCCAGACATCACTCTCAGGGGCCAGCCGGGTCAGTCTCAAGTAGTGTCACTGGTAACCCTGAGGTACAGAGTGTAGGAGACCCACAGACTGTGTTAGTGTCACCCGGCCACAACTTGTTGCCGGACAACTGCCTCAAGAATGAGTGGAAGCTGATGTCAACATTTACACCCTGGAGTGTCCCTGTTTAGACTTCCTCCCAGGGACAGTCACCTGGAGGCGCCTCACAGTCCCAGCAACAGCTCCAGTTCACTGGGTTCCCTTCAGGCAACCAGGACACACACGTTATACCCCAGCTGGTTCATCTGTGTCCCCAGGGTGCTTATATTCAGTCATCCACCCAGGGGCCAGCCGGGTCAGTCTCAAGTAGTGAGTTTGGGTAATCCTCAGGTACAGGTCTTAGGAGACCACAGACTGTGCTAGTGTCTCAGCCTGAGTTGTCGCCAGGAGACTGCCAGGTGATAAGGAGAGCCAGGTGCTTTTAGCGAGGGTTCGCGCAGGATCTAGTGGTCAAAATATAGAGTCAGACTTCTTGAGGGACTAATCAGGAGTCAAGTGGTGAGTCTCAGTTTGTGTCGGTGCCAGGACCTGTCTTACCGACTATAGAACGGTGCAGCCTGTGGCCTTCTCCCAGCAACAGTTCAAGCAGTTTCGACACTATTTGAGGGATCTCAACAATCGTCTCAGGGTCGTCAAGTTCTCTCCAAAGCGATGGTTCTATCGTACAGAGACCTTGCGCAGTCTTACGTGCCTTCCTGAAGAACAATCTCAGGTATTGGAGATGCTCAGTTCAGTACCGTGGCTTTACACGACACAGTTCTCTCGGGGATCATCGTCCGGCGGGTCGGTGGTTGAAGGTGACCTCGTCGAGGTCTCAACTTTCTGATCAATTATTTCCAACAATTTTCCGTCACTACGAATTCTCACAACGGATCGTCCTGGCTCTTTCAAGATGACAGGATCCTATTGTGTCAAGGGATCCTAGACGCGTCTACATTCCTCCGAGGTCTGAAATTACTCAGTTCAACAGCACGTCTCTCCCACCACAACAGTTCTCAGGGGTCTCGTCCGATTGGGTCTGGCGGTATCAGGTGACCTCGTCGGGTCACTCATTGGTCAGGAACCGCATGATAGTTTCCAGTTCAACACTAACGAGGACTCACAACAAACGTTCCAGGATTCTCCTCGTCTGGCGGGTCTGGTACAAAGGCGAAATCTAGTCGGTCAGAAACTTCGACAATATCCGACACAGCAGTTTTTCCACAGCAAAGCCTCGTCTAAGCTTCTTTTCAAAATGAAGGTTCGCATGGGGATAACGTCGTTTGGGTCACGTAGTCCGGTTCAGAATTTCCAACGTTTCAGGTACATCAGTAATGATGAAACAAAGCGAACTTCTCAGGGTTTGTCGTCCAACTTGTTCAGGACGGCGGTGCTTCTGTTGTGCCTGGAACACTTGATGGGTCGCTGCAGGAACCACCGAGATTTGAAGACTTTGCCCATCTAACAATCCTCAGCAGTTTTCTCAGGGATCTTCACCTGGGTCGTTCCACAGCGGCGGGTCTGGGGTCTTTATCCAAGGGGCCACAGTTGGTGGGTGAGGTTCAGGTGGACCAGATAGGGTTTGGGTCGCTCCTTCCTTCTCAGATTGCACCCAGCCTGGATATTGAGTCACCTTCTCTTCGGCCGCGAGCCAGGACGCCCAATCCCTCTGGCCTCAGCCTCGCCACAGGTGAGACTGCAGACATGGGCTCCCTCACACTAACCAGATTCCTCCCTAATTTCCCTCTTCCTCTCCCTCATTCCCTCCTTTCCTGGAAACTCTGACACCATCAATGCACGCTCAAGTAAGTGTGACCTCGACTTGACTCTTGGTATGTATGCCCAGCTGGGGACACAGTACACCTATGGGTCCTTATCACTACAAAACTTACAGTTGTTGTTTGACCAGATGACAAGTGGACGGCGTTCATGTTACTACCCAACTGTTCACCATAAGCACCAACACCGCCCTGCTATAAGTGTCATGCACCTTCTTATATCACTCCAGTATATTGATCAGTCTCTTATATCACTCCAGTATATTGATCAGTCTCTTATATCACTCCAGTATATTGGTCAGTCTCTTATATCACTCCAGTATATTGATCAGCTTCTTGGGTTACACTATCGTACCCACTTTTGTACTACTTTCTCCCTCTATGTAATGAAACCTAAAACGGGAGAAGGAGGAGTATGCTGACTAACGTGGTGGTGTGGTGTCTCCCCTACAGCACTGTAGACCAGTTCATTGTTCCCCGCCCAGCACCACAACCCAACCCTCTGTGAGTACTGTACTGTAACATACTCTCCCCATTGCCCAACTTAAAATAATTATGTTTTGTTTACAGCTTCAAATAAACACATTTTCTTCTGCTTAGAATAATTATATTTTCTTCCCAACAGAAAAAATACGTTTTCTTCCCAACTTAGAATAATTATGTTTCTTGCCAACGAAAAAACGTTTTCTTTCCAACTTAGAATAAACACGTTTCTCTAACTTATAAAAATTTCTTCATGGCAAATAGATGTTTTCTTCCCTAACTTAGAATAAATGTGACTGAGGGGCTCTTTATCTCCTCAGAACCTTCAATGTGGACGACGAGCCAAGTACTGGGACCAACAGGTTAGCCTCACTCCTCACTCCTAGGTAAGTTTCTCCCTCCATCCCTCACCACCTCCTCCCATCGGCCTTTCTCCCTTCCTCCCGTGCCTCAACCTTCACTGTCGCCTTCTTGTTATTTTTTGTTTCCGTTTTATTAATAGCAAAAACAATAACAAAGGTTGAGTATTATTATTATTATCATCATCAGGTACATCAGTCACACTTCACTAGAGAGAGACCATAACTGTGAGGCGTCACACGTCAAAGTGTCACTCGGTAATAACCCAAGTTTCACATAAGATCTCTACTCACGTTACCTGGTCAAAGTAATTAGTTACCTTAGTTACTACATATATGACCTTATTACCTGTCTTTAGGTGATTACTGGCCTTCGTGGTATGTATGATTATGTAAGTTTCTTTTTGTATTCTCATGTTTTAGGTATGTATACGGTGTAAACTCACATTGATAGATTTATAGACATTTTTTATTAGAGGAGAGTAACTATACCTCACTGACAGCCTCCTCAGGTGGGTGTGTATTGAGCAGGAGGAGGAGTCAGTGGCTACACGGACACTGTTCTGAGACAAGACCCAAACAGGCTGGCTGACTTGTAGTGCCGGTCGTTACTTAGACTTGGAGCCGCACAAATAAGTTTACAGATCTGTGTGTGACCGACACTTGCCCATTTGACAAGTTAATATTTTGAGGAGGAATAAACTTGACGGGAATTTGTCAGGTGCTGTGACCCTTACTCCTGTACAGTACATGTTTAACTCTGCCTCACTGTACAGTACATGTTTAACTCTGCCTCACTGTACAGGCATGTTTAACTCAGGAGGTCCATCAACATGATAAGTGTTAACACCACTGACTACTGGACTATGGGGAGGAGAGTGTAGAGGAAGCGAGGGTGACAGAGTGTTGACCGCGACAATAGTTACCGCCACTGACACATTTACATGGACACAGTGATCTGTGTGTTGATAAACAATAATTTGAATATTTTAAAATGTTTATTTAACTTTTTCATAAAATAAATCGGGCTTAAATTTCCTCAAAAATTGTCAGGACAGTAAATGTTGTCCATAATCTGCACAGCCTGAGTTGGGTCTACCCGAGCACTCCAACACTCCATTAGCCAGACCAAGTAGCTGTTGACTCACCAACAAACAGGCATGCTGGTTGTTTGACACTGTACATAGACAAAATGGATTTAATATTATTATTAACCTTGTGGCTGCAGGAAAATCGTCTGACGGCGGCCAGTAGTGTAAGGAGTCTCGTCAACAGGGTAAACATATGACCATTGGTCGACATATGATGTGTTGTTGACGATTATTTCCTGGTGTTGCATTGTTGCTCCGTCAGTTGTGTAGTGGAGGTGTTGTGTTGCAGCTCCGGAAAATCCAGTTGTGTCAATAGTGGAGGTGTTGTGTTGTAGTCTGTCATTGTGTAGTGGAGGTGTAGTGTTGTTGCTCCGTCAGTTGTGTAGTGAGGTGTAGCTTGTATTCTGTCAGTTGTGTAGTGGAGGTGTTGTGTTGTAGCTCCGTCAGTTGTGTAGTGGAGGTGTTGGTTGTAGTCTGTCAGGTAGTGTGGAGGTGTAGTGTTGTAGCTCCGTCAGTTGTTTAGTGGAGGTGTTGTGTTGTAGCTCCGTCAGTTGTTTAGTGGAGGTGTTGTGTTGTAGCTCCGTCAGTTGTGTAGTGGAGGTGTAGTGTTGTAGCTCCGTCAGTTGTTTAGTGGAGGTGTTGTGTTGTAGCTCCGTCAGTTGTGTAGTGGAGGTGTAGTGTTGCAGCTCCGTCAGTTGTATGAGGAGCACCTGAGGTCCTACACAGGCCATCACTCGACTTATCATACTGGTGTTTATGGTCACAGTACAGACACCCGGCTCTCCGCCTTCGTGTACACACACACACACTTCCTGCTGCCGTGGCGTCTTCAATAACTGGCTAACTTACTGACTCATCCTGATCTCAAGAGTTAAGAGGTTTGAGGCCATAACAACCTTGGTCATTACCAGGAGGACAAATAGCCTGGTTTCATCTTTGCAAGAGCACAACTAAGCCTCCCTCAAGCAGTGTCCCCTGCAGCAGCTCTATACACCAGGGCGCCTATACTGTACTGTACTACTTCAGGAGCTTCTCGTGAAGGAGTACTTCCCCAGAGGTTCCTTCCTTGACTACCTCTTCCGCGGCGTACAACAGGTCACCACAACGTCCTTAGTTGAGGAGTTATGGCGTCCTTGTCTAGTTGAGATAACTTCTGGGACTCAACCTCACAATCCCATGATAGAGGCACGTCCTTCTGCACGTACTCTTCCTTTCCACTCGCCTCGTCACCGCAGCTCTATGGGAACTCTTCTCTTGAGTGTTTCTCACCATCGTTCTCAGTCAATCATGTGGGCACTTTTCTCTGTTTGTTCCCACCTTTACTCTCCCTCTCCAGCACTAGTCCTCTCCACATGTGATATCTCTTGTTGGTGGCTCTCAAAAGTTGTTCCACACTGCAAGCGAGGACAACTACCCTCTCTTGAGTTGATACAGAAGTTATTGTGATCTGTTTACTTAGTGACGATGAATAAAGAGGAGTCATCGCTTGGTTATCATCTTGCTCACTTTACAGTCATTTAGATCATAATTCCCAGATGCCGCCTCTTCCTTATCTTAACCAAGTGTACCTGGGGAACTGTGGGCCTTGAGTACCTAATTGGTGTTCCAGCACGGTATGATACCTTACGCTTTTCTCTTGCTTCTGACTATGATGTCTCCCGTCAGCTCTACTAGACTGCACGCTGTCTGCCACTAACTATAAAAGGTTAAATAAGTAGTCACTTCTAACTTGGTGAAGTAGTTGTAGCGCTGTAACCCCTGCAGGTATAGTCGTAGTGCACTTACAGACACATGCATGCTAACGAAATACCATCACATCGGCTGCTGATGCCGTCTCATCGTCTTTCCAGCTCTCTACGTGACGCTTCAAACCCTCGTAATATCATTCAAGCTTCTGCCAATACTGCTTCCAGCTTGGATAGCTCCCAGGCCTTTAACTCAGTAGCCAGCCAGTCCTCTGTTAGTCGGTCGAAAAGTATTACCAGCAGCCAGTTTGGGTCGTCGCGTCGTAACCCGCCATCAGAGAACTCTCCTCTACATAACTTCCGCCCCTTCGCTAATGATGAGTCGGGCTTCGAGTATTCTGCTCCTGGACAAAGGGTTCAGATTTCTTTCGGTCCTCGCTCACGGAAGAACAGACTCAGATCCTTCAGCTTTGCCAAAGGCAACTCTGACAACAGTGCCACTGACAACAGTGCCACTGACAAGCCCCGGCCAGCACGAGGGACAGGCAGGGCCTTGCTGGGAGGTGGTCTTGGTAACTCCCTCGACCCTAAAAGTAGGTCTCGGGCGCCATTGCTCAACACCAAGTCTACGACATCAGATGAAACACCTTCAAGGTTCAGTATCACGAATCCTGTAAAGTCTACTACCGAGGAGGCCGCCATAACCACTGCCACGCCACCGACTACCACTACCACACCACCCACTACCACCACGACCACAACCACCACTATCACCATCACCACTACTCCATCGATTGAGACCTCTACAACAATCTTTGACTCAGGCACCACAGACACCACCACCACCACCAGCTCTCGAGATCTACCACGCAGACGTTTCCGGCCTATTCCACGTCGACGAATTATTTCGTCTTCGTCTTCTTCCTCCAAAGACGGCCGCCGGCACTCTGGGCTCTTTTCTGTCAGGCACCGTGGCACTCCCAGGCACCGCCCCAGCGTCTCCGTAATACTTGACCAAGACAAAAATAACGAGAATGATTTTATAAAAGAAAAAGATGATGAAAAACACGAGTTGAGAGGTGAGGGGTTAAAGGAGGAGGTCGTCCCTCTCATCCAGGAAGAGAAGGTAGAGAAGGGGCAGACCCCGCTGGAGGCCCACAAGTAAGTATGACTCGTCCAGTGACGCTCTGACTGCTGCAGGTATGACATCTTTGGGTAACTCACGACTCTTAGACGAAAACATAGTCAACTAAAAATGGATATTGACCTAAACATTGACCAAATACTGAAGGATAAATAATAACAATAAACAATATTAAAGAAATAACTATTTTGTCAGTAGGATGTAAGTTAATTTGTTTAAGCCATTGTAGTCAGAGAAAATATAATTTTGTTTTACTTTCAGTAACACAGTCGGCAGTGTGGATGGTAGAGGTTCGGGCAAGTCCATCTCCGACGGCCAGCCTCAGAGGAACAACTTGGGCTTTGTGTTCCCCCAAAGACGTGACTCAATCCTGCCCTTCGGCACTCGCCTTGCTCACAGAAGACCCAATTCCCCCCTTACTAACTCCTTCACTGGTAATTAACTCCCTGCTTACTGCCACAGTGCTCACATGACCTGTTGTGACCTGACTGCTTGCTTGTGTGACCCTCAGACACCATTATTGACCTGCACCATTGACCTGATTGTCTAATTTATAAGGTAATAACCACGCTTACTCACCCTGCCGACCTTGTTACAGGTCCCCTCCCACTAACCTCTGGCCCTAACCTCCCCCCGACGCTGTCCCTGATGACCCTCACTAACTCCCAGGACCTGACCACCTCTCCCACGACCCTCGCTGAGACTCCTTCACCAGTCGTCGTCTTCAGCACCCAGACTCCGGCGTTTAACACGCCCCCACCTCAGGCATCATTCAAAGCACCAAATACTCTGAACTTTTTCAACGCGCCCACAACTACGCCCCCACCCGTCGTGTTCTTCAGCACACAACCTCCAGTATTCAATGTACCTTCAGCTGGGAACACTTTCAGAGCGCCCTCACCTCAGGTTCCTTCACAAGAATCCACGTCGTTCAACCCCTCCCCACCTCTGTCTCCCTTTAACATGATCCCCGTTATACTTCCTGTCAATATGGTCCCCGTCGTAGCTCCCCTCAACCTGCCCTTTGTGGTGGCTCCCGTCAACCCTCAGCCCACAATAGATCCCAACAACCCCCCCACCCCACCCAGCGAGTCTCTCAAGCCTCCTCTTAACTTCCCCTCCCACCAGTCCACAGTAGCACCCCGCCTTCAACGACTCTTCCCCAGTCGTCAGCTGGCCAACAGCTTCACCCTCCAACAGAACAGTCAATCGTCGTCATCACAGTCGTGGCGGGGACAGTCAAGTAGCACCAGCACGTCCCAACTCCCTGGTGGTGTGGGGACCCTGCAGCAGCTACGTCAGGCACAAAGTAGCAACACAAAAGAAAAGTCTACCTCCTCCTCCTCTTCGTTCTCAACTAACAGCCTCGCCCAGCCGCTGGATAATGAAACTCCCGCCACATTGACGGGTCAGGAGGTCATGACTCAGCCCTCTCTGACCCCCTTCAATCCCCCGGCTTTAAGAAACTCCTTCGTGGGGATAACCTCAAGAAAACCTTCCTCTACCAAGTCCCCCTTGACGACCCCGGGGCCCTCTAGGGACAGAGGGAGGCAGTTATTGTCTCCAAGGCGTCGTCCGACACTTCGTCGCCCCTTGACGCCCATCACGCGACCCAGATCACAGGTTGTGCAGACGCCCGTGTCCGACGAGTACATCAAGGCCTTCCCTGAAGTTGCGGCGCCTGAGGGCTTCCCCGGCGAGGACCCCGAGGAAGACACCATAAAGGAAGCCATCTTCGAGCTCCAGCGGCTCAACTAACATGAGCCACACAGGGATCCTCTCTCACTCTGTACATAGCCCCTATTTATCCCCTTCACTATACTATAAGTTTGTTAAGTGGTGTGTTTACAAAGACTGCCAGTCCCGTGACTCACAACAAGTTTAGTCTTGTGGGAATCCTTCGCTCAACAACACAACCTCTATTTATTATTTTAGAACTCATGTATTTATAGTCCTTGTTGGTTATATCATACATAATGAAACCTAAATCAAAATATTTCAGTACTGTTCAGACACCATTTTGTTGGCGACACTGAGGCTGTCGAGAGACTGATAGTAATTCTTGTTCTAAGTCAGAATCATAGTAGATTTATTACTGTATGAGCCGCTGTTTGAACGATAAGTTTTGTGATAGTCTCAACCTTGTGTGTCCCCAACCTTAAATTACCATAATGCATTTGGCTGCCTCTACTCTGCAACATGGTGGAGGAGGCAGGCAGGCACACCTCACCTTTGTCTCATGAACTAGATGTTAACAGTTGTACTGCAGGCCAGTCCAACTTTACAGTTGTCTGTGTAAGACATTTTTTGTAAATAAAGTACAAAATATATTTTGTTTTGTTGTTTAATATAAAACCTAATCTATGTCACCTAGAGAAACACACACACACACACACACACACACACACACACACACACACAACTCCTTTCACCATCGTTATGTTACTCAACAAGATCTGAGTGACGCAGCCAACACCAGGGAGAGAGATAAAACTGGACCAGAACTAAAGTTACACCCAGTACAAGCCACAGCTCATCCTGCACCATATCGCCTCTATGTTGTTACGTTATGTTGCTATGTTATTAATGAGCTTCAACAACGAAAGTCTTTAAGCGCGTAGCAGGGTCAGTAATACACTTGTCCAACAACGATAAAAAATTGAAGAGGGATAGAACTGTGCTTTTCGCCACTATGCCGGACAGACTGCAGGCGGTGATTGAGAAGAGGGCGAGTGGACACACTACTAATATGGTAAGGAATATAATATATATCATACCTTGCAAAACAACAATAGATTCTATCCCGTCAGATATAGACAGACAGAGAGACAGACAGACAGATACAGGTAGAAAGACAGACCAATACAGATAGACATAGAATAGCGTTTAAGTCCAACGGAGAGAAGAAACTGAATTAATATAGACTGAATGCGAAAAGGACTTGGGTGTGTATGTTGACAATGAACTAAAGTTCTCGGGCCATTGTGAGAAGGCGAATCAACAACTAAACTATTAGGTCTTATAAGAAGGACGTTCAGATATTTACACGGACCGTCCATCGCAACGATCTTCAAAGAGTGAGGTGCTTCCCCGCCTGGAGTACTGTCACCCCGTCTGGTCCCCGAGATATGCTAGGGACTGTCAATTGACTGAAAATGTTCAAAGGAGGGCCACCAGACTGGTGCCTGCACTTCAGCACCTCAGCTACCCAGAGAGATTAGAGTGCCTGCAACTGCCTAGCTTATACCACAGACGGGCAAGGGGTGACCTAAATGAGGTGTAAAACATCTCAGAGGGCACTACTCAGTCGAGTGTCCATACGAGGAGCTGGCGGACGCTCGCCCCACAAGGGGTCACAGCTCAAGGTTGAAGAAGCCACAAGTCCAGAAAACTGTGAGGGCAAAGTTTTCGGAGTGAGAATTGTGAACTCGTGGAACAATCTGCTAGAGAGTGTTGTGGCGGAACCGAGAGTGAGCTGTTTCAAAACCAGACTTGGCCAACACTGGAGCAGGTTCAGATACATTCAGGAGCCAGTGCATGCCCAGTACTTGCTAACAGAGACGTGGCCGACAGCCCAAGCGGCTAACGAGCCAATCAGTGGCGAAGAGGATAAAAGTAAATGTAAAAAGTAATCTAAACGACATGACGCAATATTATATATGGCAGACAGACAGGTAGACAAACTGACAGAGGATTTTATATAAAAATTATGTGACAGACCGACAGAGGCTATGATACACGACCCATGTTGACGGCAAGGACACTGAAGACGGCAACTACAGTACGCAGATGCAACAAGGATTTCTGGTATTGGCGAAACTGTGGTCAACCGTGTTTTGTCTTTATCATCTAACTCCCAGCCAAACTTGAATAGATCTGGAGAGACAGGTTGTGGTTGAGCAGCCTTGACACAAATATATGATTATAAGATAGTGTAGTTCGCTTTACATGGTGGACAAATGCGTCTCCAGTGGGTAGTAGGCTCTTGAGTTTGTTCAGGTCTCCGTTTTGGAATTTTTTCGGAGAATCGGGCAACAAATGAAAAGGTTTACATTAATAGTGTTTAGATGAATTGTGTAGCGAATAAAAATTACGAATTAAAATTATAGTCATACTCAACACGTTTACGCCATCGCTTTACTGAATATATAAACAAATAATTTCCATATTCACCGCCTAAATGGACGGACAACCTCTGGTGGTAGAGGATTCCTCATAAATTACCCATATTTGTCAATCTGAATGTAAAACATAAATAAAGAGGAAATATCAGCATTCATAGGCAGATTACGTATTTAACATCTTAATCTGGCCACCATTCCGAGGTTGTTTCATGCCATTCCGCCTCAACCCACCACTGTCCCATGTGTAAAGGCATTCAAGTAACGTTTATAAACAAAATCCCCACAACCGCTAATAGTCTCGTGGCGTCTGTAATCTCAACATTTTACCAAAACAAAAGGAATGATTATACACACCAGGGCCAATATGGTTCGCTAACAGTAGAAAACATGATAACCCCAAGTCTCCGACAACTACCATGCATCTATTGTATTAACTGTCAACAAATAATTAACCAACCCAAACTCGGGTCTTGGAAAACGTGCCTTCGGGTACATTGAATTCAGTAATCACGTCGACTAGCTAGCTGTGGCCTCCGCCAGTCGGTATCCTGATGTTGTTTACAAAAATAACCCAGTACATCACACAAGAACATTTCTCAGTATCATATAAACGTTACTGGACCTCTTACCTTGTATTTCTTGACGCTGGCTGTGTAAACTTAGCCTCCATCGGACCTGCAGGACAAAATTGTAGGAATGTCACTGTCAACTTGCACCTGGCTTTAAATGGCTGACGACTCGCGAGGTATCATAAGGTTCGAAACTCCGAAATCCGAGTGTCACGAATCCCGGTTCGAACTTCTCAACAAAACATAGCGTTATCAAAGTCCAATAAAATTTTCAGAGCAGAGCCTGTTTTCAAAAATCACAAGTTGGAATTAGTATAATGGCTATATTTTCATTGCTGAGTATGAATATGATAAGCATTTCTTTGGCAAATGCTTCGGTTGGTTGATAATTAGGCCCCTAAGGACGGACTACTTCGTCAGAGTTCGTCTTTCTGTGTAGTGAAACGACTGAGCGGCCACGTGTGACTTGGTCTAAGCCTAGTCTCACGTGCACAAAAAAAGTTCAAATTACACCATGCCGCTTCTAGAAGGTTGTTTTCATTTGTATGAGATTGCTTTTCTGATCCAAATTTGCGGAAAAAATGTAATAAATTCGACTAAATTGCATAAATATATAATATAATATACGGTATATGAAATATGCAATATACCTAAAGAAATATTCGAAATATATTATGAAAACGATCAAATTCCTGAGGATTTCTTCTAACAATGGAAAGTTAAGATAGCATTGTAAGTAAAGTATAGATACTTAAGAGTGTAAAATTTAGAAATTACAGTAGAAATTAGTCAGACAAAAATCTAAAGGCATTAATCAAAATATATTATCTTATCACTTAGAATCACGCCTTCACAGTTGACAAGGTGACTGGGCGGAATCAAGTGACGCATCCAAAGCTGCCTTAGCCAATAAACACATTGAACTAGTCATTAACGAGTGATTAATTTTCACCTTTTATTTAGTATCAGTGGTTCCAAATACAATAGAGCAAAAAAATATACACTATTTTTTATGCCAATACAGTATTTCATATAGTAAGAAAACTTCCGACTTTATATTGTAGTGGATTCCTCCCCTACAACCGCCGTGTCGCTGACCAGCCGACGCTCTTCGAATTCCCCAGCGTACGCCTCGTGGTCAAGGTCGGCAACCAGCGCCGCCTAACATAGCGGAGGTCAACTATCAACCCACGCCTACCCCAGCTATATAAGACCTCACCCCGCCGTGACCTACCTCTTTCTTTCTACAGCCACCAGCAAGCAACACCTCTTCCTCCGCTCCTGCCTGGTGGCCCTCGCTCCCGCCGGCGACCATGGCGACCCTACAAGCTGCCTGTCCTCCTCTGAGCACCCTCACCAACCAGCTCTCACTACATCACGCTTGGACTCACGCTGCCACCCCCCAGCTGCATTGTACATCCAATACAATATGTATACAGAGAGCACATTGTGAGTTTCCTTTCTCCATCCCATCCTGAGTGTGAACCAATATCTCATAACGTCACAAATGGTGACCCCCAGAGATTCGCACTCACACAGGATGGAGGAGAAACATCCCATAACCCCACAAATAGAAGGCTGGGTGTTCGAGTCACTCCGGGGGCACCATTTGTGGGGTTATGAGATATTGGTTACACTCAGGATGGGATGGAGAAAGGAAACTCACAGTGTACTCTCTGCATACATATTGTATTGGATGTACAATGCAGCTTGGTGCTAGGGGGTGGCAGCGTGAGTGTAGGGAGAGCTGGTTGGTGAGGGTGCTCAGAGGAGGACAGGCAGCTTGTAGGGTCGCCATGGTCGCCGGCGGGAGCGAGGGCCACCAGGCAGGAGCGGAGGAGGAGGTGTTGCTTGCTGGTGGCTGTAGGTAGAAAGAAAGAGGTCACGGCGGGGTGAGGTCTTATATAGCCGGGGTAGGCGTGGGTTGATAGTTGACCTCCGCTATGTTAGGCAGCGCTGGTTGCCGACCTAAGCCACGAGGCGTACGCTGGGGAATTCGAAGAGGGTCAACTGGTCAGCGACACGGCGGTTGTAGGGGAGGAATCCACTACAATACTCCCCCTTCCCTCCAGGCGGTGTAGGAGACTTGCTGTCTGCAGGGTTGCATCCCACATGTGAGACATAACGGCGTGGGCATGGATGAGCCGGCCGCTATGAGAGACACTTTGTCTAGATACATGAGATCTGTGGGAGAAGAGAGGAAGAAGGAGGGTTGTGGAGGCGAGGAATGTGGTGCTTCTCTCGCGGCAGGTACAGAGTCCTCAGTAGCGCCTGGTGGGGTGTGTGGGTCCGCGTCAGGAAGAGGGTCCATGACAGCAGCAGGGTGCATGACAGCAGCAGGGTGCAAGACAACAGCAGGGTCCACAACAGCAGCAGGGTCCATGACAGCAGCAGGGTGCATGACAGCAGCAGGGTGCAACACAACAGCAAGGTCCACGACAGCAGCAGGGTCCACGACAGCAGCAGGGTGCAGGACAGTAGCAGGGGGTACCTAAGGGAGGAAAGAGGGGTGTGTGGGTCTGCGTCAGGAGCTGGGGCCACGTCAGGAGCAGGGGCCGCGTCAGGAGCAGGGGCCACAACAGCAGCAGGGGGTACTGCTGGGCCGGGAGCAGCGTCTGAGGCAGGACGGGTGTGTTGGGGTCGGTAGGAAGTGGTGCTTGGGGCAGGAAGAGGAGCGGCTGTCTGCTTAGAGTAGCAGAGCTGCTCTAGGGTGTCTAACCTGCGGTGTAGAGACGGTAGCTGTAAAGCCGATGAGAGCTGCCACTGTGTGGATAAGCCAGTCTTCCATGTTGCTTGAAAACTGGGAGAGTGATCAGTTTCTCCTCCATCCTGTGTGAGTGCGAATCTCCGGGGGCACCATTTGTTGGGTTATGAGATATTGGTTCACACTCAGGATGGGATGGAGAAAGGAAACTCACAATGTGCTCTCTGTATACATATTGTATTGGATGTACAATGCAGCTTGGTGCTGGGGGGTGGCAGCGTGAGTCCAAGCGTGGTGTAGGGAGAGCTGGTTGGTGAGGGTGCTCAGAGGAGGACAGGCAGCTTGTAGGGTCGCCATGGTCGCCGGCGGGAGCGAGGGCCACCAGGCAGGAGCGGAGGAAGAGGTGTTGCTTGCTGGTGGCTGTAGGAAGAAAGAGGTAGGTCACGGCGGTGTGAGGTCTTATATAGCTGGGGTAGACGTGGGTTGATAGTTGACCTCCGTTATGTTAGGCGGTGCTGGTTGCCAACCTTGACCACGAGGCATACGCTGGGGAATTTGTAGAGGGTCGGCTACTCAGCAACAAACGGCGTTTGTAGGGGAGGAATCCACTACAATATCACTCTTATGTGCCATATACAAAAAAAAATTAGCAAGCTAAACCTTTTTTCAAAATGTTGAAGGACTCTGTACAGTAGTACTAACCATTGCTCGAGTGGTTTGTTTATCAATGTTATCTACAGATTACAATGAACTGTACAAACAACCTCAGCTACAATGAGTCCAACAAGAACAGTTAGCAATGCCACTCAATGGATGAAGAGGAAGACCTAAGAGGCAAAACTAAATGAACTACAGGACCCTTCTGCAAAAGTACACTTGATACAGGTAAATGCAGAGCTGATACAGGTATATGCAGAGCTCTGAGAAAAATTTGCACAATCAGCTGAGAAAATTAATGCTATAGCAAAATCAATGACATGCCTGAGTGTCAAATAATTGTCTCAGAATTGCAGTAAAGAAACACCCTGACCAATGAATGGATTAGGGACCAAGTCGCCAAAGGACTAGTTTGTAAGGCAGTTTTTCAGAATCTGAAAGCATATCCCACAGGGACAATGTAATTTTGGAGTTAAGGTTCCAAAACAACTCAAAAAATCCCAATTTAGCTACAATTTCACCTACAGTACAGTTGTGGAGCTGTGTTTCTGCCCCCCTGTGGTAACCCGTGTCTCCAAATGGCAACGTTGCAGTAGTAGCATCATTATTTATGAGTGAATGGGTATTGGTCATGTAACGGTTGATGTGATTGGTGGATAGGTTTGCTATAAATCATATAGGTTGGCTGTTTGGAAACACAGGGTACCACAAGGTGTGGAGGAACACATTTCTGCAACTGTACCATAATATGAAGACTTTAGATTTTTAAGGGTGTAGGTGAACTAAAATAATTTTTAGTACTGTACCTGTATTTTCTCTAAAAGCTCATCAAGTGCCGTAATTACAATCATCCTGTGATCATTAGCTAATATAAACAAAATTGATCACTCACTCGACTGTGCACTTACCTGTCTGAGTAGCATCCAAATAAAGTATTGTATACAGTATTTATGTTTTGTTTTATATTAGTAAGTGCAAAAAGTTACTGGTAATTCTCATATAGTTACTGTAATGGTATTCACAATTTTTGTTTCTTTTCTGCTTCATTGGTGTTATTTTCATTATAATAAGAGTAAATTTATTTTGTAAATCTGAGGGAACATTCAAGTCTGTGTCAGAGATCAAGGTTACAGGAAGGTCAAGGGTTAAAATGTCCAAAGTTTGATAAATATATTAAACTATTACTTTAGATATTTTGACAAAAATTTATTGGAATGTGCAATGTCACTACCACAGACAAAATGCGAAACACCAAATGCTTACTGTATGAGTATGTCTACGTGAGTTTTTCCAGATAATAACTCCTTGTATTAACACAGATATTTTCATGAAACTTTAGTCAAGTAACAATTCATCATCACTACAGTAGTTGAAGTGCAAAAATATAAAATTAAAGTCAGTGTGACTCCTCACTTCAAGGTAACCTTGTATAGAGAACTCTTGATTTGACAGAGATTATTTGATGAAATTTCACATGAATGTTTATCATCACTACACAATTTCTCAAGACACCATATTTCAAAGGTTATTGTCACAGTTGAAAGTCAAATATCAAAGCCTTGTCCAAAGGAGCTATTAACTTTTGAATCTACTTACCTAAGTACAGTGTACACTGTACACTGTACAGTAACAATTGAATTACTTGTAGGTATTACAGTATTTTATCACACGACAAAGTATAAAACACTATTGTTGTAGGTGTTGAGTCAGACTTGTGCCTCAGATGAATGATATAGCTGTTCAGTGGGGGGTCTCGGTGTTAATAAACTCATTTCTATTTTTATCTTGTATAAACATAGTGAAACCTCCATCTAACGGACATCAATCTAACTGTTTTTGTTCTTTAGATGGAGCTTTCACATATAATGGACAACTATCTAACGGACTTTCCCCTCCATATATTTCGTTAAATAGAGGTTTTACTGTACTGTATAGTGTTTTATATATCCAGGGTTAAATATATTATATGGTCTTGCATACTATTCTTCCCTGGTATAAGTACGGTACAATATTATAGTACGTGGTTCAGTAAGTAGGACAATAAAAGTGTGTTGTATGAATGCAGCTCTTGTATTTGGTGGCTGTGCCTCAAGACAGTCATGTTGACCAAACTTTTTCACAACCTCAGCTTTAAAGGCTCAAATCTTGACAGTTTAAGTTTCAAATCAAGTATTTACCCATATATTTATATAGAAAGCACCTCCATGAAAGAGAGCTCATGTAGATGCTATACAAAATAATGTGCATTTGTACCTAGAGCAGCACATCAGCACTCAAGAGTTATTTTATGTGTGTGAATTAACCGTTAGGAATTGCATAAGAAGTAAGAATACAGTCCAATTAGATTTCCTGTATAAAAAAATAGTGTACAATTCTGCATCAGCAGCTCTCCACTTAATAATGCCCTAAACCATACATTTCAAAATTTTGTTGTGTTTATGAACAAAGATTTGTCTTACTGCCCAGAGCTAGAGCCCTCCTCAAAAGTTCCACATATATTCCAAAGTGCTAGCCATTCTCCAGTCAACTTTCAAAGGAACAAGAATGTCTGATGCACTCGGCTGCAGGTTGTGACATCAATATGACTTTAAAACCTTGGGAACATTCTAGGTTCTTATTTTTCAAGTGTATTTGTGTGCATGTATCATGTGTAAGTGTGTATGCATGCTCATGTGCATGCACATATGTATTGATGTGCATATCAATGACTTTTCATTGGTCCATTAACTTAAATACTACTTAGGGGAAATATCTGGTATGTTGCCGGTCTCTACACATTGACAACAAATAACAAACAATTGGGAAAACAATACAACTGAGTGGCATCCAATTCAACAGGCATAATCTCTTAGTGTAACCGGTGATATATTGAAAGGCTCAAACGTGGTGATGAGCCAAAAACCATTGAAACTGACTCTTTTATTGCTCTCTACACTTTTCACACTTCGATAACGATCATCTGACGTCAGTTGATAGAGAGAAGGCAAACTGAATTAGCTCAATAATCCATCAATTTATACACAAATACAGCTCAAAAATGAAAACTGGCCAACCAACTTTATACTTTCTAATGAATACAATTTGCTCTCTCTCTCTTGCTGACAATGAGAAGAAACTCACTGATGAACATGTAAGTGGAACTTGGGATACGATGATTTCAGGGCAACCATATACTGTGTAAATGTTTTCAAGGTTTAGACCTGACCTCTTACAGTGTAGACACATATAATGAATGAAATGTCAAGATTAGTGGGTTGGGATCTGTGGTATGTTAAGAACACTAAATACTCCATTATAGAACAGCTGGTCATATGTATAAGAAGGAAGATGTATGAACACCTATTATACACAGCTGACTTCACATAATGACTGAGGTTTAACTTTACAAAAAATGACATATAAAAAACAGACCTTCTATCCATTAAGAGCAGTTAAGGTTCCTATGAAAAATGAATGGAAGTCTAGTAGTCATAATCCGACTCCAACACATCAAAAGAACTCTGCAATTTCACTACACTAGCCAAGTGACCACAAAACATGATTCATACACAATTCTTTCTGGAAAACACTTCACATCCTAAGCCATCCAAAATGTTACTGAGAAACATCTGAGGAAAGAAGCTCGGCCTAAAGCAAACTTTACGTTTTGTAATCGAGGATCAAAGTGCAAAATTTTCAACTGCTTCTTTGATGATGAAACACACAAGTTAATTAATTTATACTGTATCCAATATTACAGGGCAAGCGTATTGGGAATGAGCCCATTATATTCTTCATGTTTTGGGGGTTTATTTTCAATCCTGACATAGAATGCAAAGTTAGTTACTCCACATGTTATGAAAATAGTACATATAAAGTTGCTGCAACAATACTGAACATGGTTTACAATCAACTCTGTTTCATGGTATTTTTCAGTTATGGTACCTTCAAAATATTATTAATTTTGTATATGTACTGACAAAAATGACTTCTAAGATACCAACAAATTACTTTTGCCTGTAACAAGTGAGACGCAAACCTTCAACCACAAGTGAGACGTGGAGGTGTTACCATGGGACCAGTCAATGCTTTAAAGAACTACTGTAGCCTGTTTAACCAAATATTAAATACAGTACATTTCCCATTCATCCTATGAGGCATAATGAGTCTTAAATGGGACCAGCCCTGGCACTCTGCAATGCAGAATTAACTTTCTAACAAGACAACTGGTGAACACAGAGCATATATATTTATGGAATTTGCTCAATACACTAAACAACAATACCTGTACAAGTATATTGAGCCTCCAGCCAGTGAGACTCGAGTGCCACTGTAGACTAAGTATGTTATACGTATGTAAGTGCACTGTGATGCACAATTATATACAGTAAATACACAATAATAATTAAAAAAATAAAATGGAACACTTGAATGGCATGTTAAGCGAATTAAAGGTGAAAGTAAAGGAGAAGTAAGTGATGAACGACAAATAAAGGGAGTTAAGTTAATCGTGTACGAGGCAGTGCAAAAGATATAACAATATTCCAGGTTGGTGAAATGCAAAGGTTTATGATACTTACTCAGTAGTATAGATGAATAAGTTTGTTGAATACAATACACTAGAGAATGTGTGGTAAAGTTCTTGTGAGAATTATAGCACCAATATAGGTTAAATTAAGAGCAGTAAGGCTTCAGATCAAATTTTTGCTATTTATGTGGTAATAGATTTAGAAAAATGATGGAAGCCTAGAGTGTGTGTGTTGGAGAGGGAGATAAACAATGATGTTGAAGAAGTACTGAATCACACATTATGACTGAGGGGTAGAAAAAGAGTGATTCTGTCAAATTCAAATCCCCAATTACTCTCTTGCAAAACCTGCCTTTTGCCGGAGGGTTTAACAGTTTTAACAGAAGGATACATTATTTAGCCAGAGAAGGCAAGATCAAGTTTTCTACTGCGAGCAACACTTCTCACCTATTCAAATTAGGTCAAAGATTTACTTGATCCACTAGCTGATGAAATCCTTACAATAAATTCACACAAGTCAAGTCCCCTGCATGCTATAAAGGGGGAATTCAGAAGATGGTTCTCTCAGTTCTTACCAAATTTAAACCAGCTTAGGAAAAGGGAAACAAAACAAGTTACCAGTAACTTGCTTCATCCCATCATAAAATAGATTTCCATACTACAGTCCTTCATTTCTTGACTACAGAACTTCAACAAGCGACCTTTAAAATTTAAACATGCTAGGACTGGAGAGAGGTGGTCATACTCAAATGTCTACTACACACACCCCACAAGGAAGTACTGTACAACATAACTATGATGTACACCTGGGGTCAAAAGTTTTCTCCCTCCTAAACTGTATCGACCCCCAAAGGAGATAAACAAAGCACACCCACACCAGATGACAGTCAGGGTAAGTAAGTTCGGAACCTCAGTATCATCACAGGGAGCGAACTTTTGACTGCGACTATACAAAAAACTACCTTTTTCTTCCAATATCCACAGTTTTGGTTCTTTAGCTCTTCAAGTATATTTTTAAATGAAGATGAAGTGAATACTTAATACTCTACCCAAAATGGGGAGAAACTCCTCTAAAATACACCACCAAAGAAGAGAAAACCTCTTGTGTCCACTAGGTCACTTGTACATGAAAGTTAAGAAAGTATAATTAATTTTATAGTTCAGGACCTCAAAGTTATAGCTAAAGGCCAATGCCAGTGTTTGGCCTCTTAAGATAATCACTCCAGCAAGCTTAATTCATTCGGGTGATTCAGTGTTGTCCCAGTACTGTATCACATCATCAACAGTCACTTAATGTTATTCTTTTATTTAATACTCACATGACTTTTTGCTATTTTATTATTATTTTTTTGCATATTATTAGCCAGTGTATATGTTTGAGTATAGTAGATGTTAGCTGTGCAGTACTTGTATTTGTTACAGATATACTGTATCGTTTTGATCATATAGCTGCCACTAAAATTGTCAATTGAGGCTTGTAGAAACTTGAATAGCTATTGATTTTTTTTAATTTGTGAATAATGTAGCTATTGATTTTTGGTGGAATTGATTACTTTTATTCTTTCATATTTTAACTGTGTACAGGGGGTATGTGTTTCTCTCACCAATATGTAAGAAATATTAGAACTCAGTTTGGTATCACACCTATGTTGCCTCTCTAAAGCCCGCTCCTCAGTAAGATATAGAGGAACAAACCATAAACTCCCCATATTCATATTATCCTGAGGAGTTGACTTACTGACTGTCAACCAAAGAGACAGGTACAGTACTCAGGTTCCAACAGAACAAAGTGTCCTCAGTCTTACATTCACTGAATAAAACCAGAGGCTGATCAAGTTGACACACTACTGAGGTGTGAAGTTCTAAAACACTAATCCTGCATCCCATTCATCTTATAGTGCTAACCCTGCTACAGCACCTGCCCCAGTTCAAGATGGTAGCAGAAACTGTAAATGATTTGAAAAAAGTTTAATCAGGTTGTGACCCCATCCCTTCAGTTCCCCCATCCTCCCCACAGTGGAAAATCTGAGACAAAAGAGATTAGATCCTTACCCCCCTGTTCGTAAAGCATTACTCTATTCCCAGCTAGGGCGTGTGGTCTGATGCTAAGCTCCCAATCTGTGAGGTGGAGAGAGTGATGACATGTCTACAACACATGATCTCATATGTTCGTTAATTTCACTTACAATGATACAATAATACAGTATACTTAATCTCACTTCCAGGCACTTGTGAGCATGTTCTTGACTCTGGTAATGTGAGTGGACTAATTCTTATCCCACTTATGAGAATGATGGAACCTAGACACAGTTAGTATAGTCATTATCCCCATCATCCTGCAGATTATTGTGACCTCGAACTTCCAGACTGCCATCCAGATATAAGACAAAAAATACTCTTATCATGTCACTTTCCACGAGCATAGTTTTCCCCCACATGAGGCAGAACTTATTACATATACTGTACTAGGGTCCTAAGCATAGGCCTGGGCTACATAGGATTATCACCCAGTACAGTACAAGTAAGATATCACACTACTCACCCCAGCAGCCTATCCTTGTACTGTACTTGAATAATAGTAAAGGGATTCCAAAAAATAACAAATTTTTAGTGGACTTGCATTAAACTAAATATTTCTGAAGTACAATGTTTTTTTATCAATAATTTTAGTTAATTACTTATAACTAGTTTCATTCTCAGTATGATGGGTTTCAAATACATATTTTAACTATCCACAAATCATTTATATCTGTTAATTTAATGTTTCATGTTAAATCTCTCGAGGAAATTTGTGTTAAGAAACTTTATTACTGGTTTTAGGTATTGTGGACTTAGTAGTTCTAATCTGATAGTTTCTTTAAGGTTTGCCCGGAGCGATTGTTGAAATCTTTGATAGGTCTCATGAATTATTACTTCAGTTAGCACTCATTTAAATCTCCTCCAGCTCATGAAGGATATAGTTGTGTTAGGAAGAAATAGAATGTTTATGTCTCAAGACTTAACGGGTATATATAGACTTAGCCAAACTCTCAGGAGTCAAGGAAAGTCTAAACTGGAGTGAAAGCAAACTATTGTAACATAATGTTAACAGTAATTATCATGAGGATTGTTAATATCCAATTATAGAGTAAACAAACAAGGAGCCGTAAGACTGTAAAAAAAAAAAAAAAAAACGAAAACCTAAGAGTTCAAAGGTAGATTAAGATGGTACAAACTATTGTATTATTTGTTCAAGTCAGAGATCAAGTGAATAATCTGTATCAAAATGCAGGATTTGTCACTGATAAAATGTGTCTGCCCGAAGATCCAGCTCAATTGGTATAAAAATATAAAATAAAAGTTTTATTCACCCTTGGATGTTTAAAGGTACGTACGGTAGTATCAAACCAATCATGTTTGTAACTTGGGAGACTACAGTAGCTCAGTCTTTGGTGAATATCTGTTGATTATAAACCAAAATTATAAGTTAGAGTTCATTCTTTATATATTCCTTGGTAATTTCTGATATAAAGTTCGTGAATGGATTACCAAATTTCATATCCCAGAAGAAGAAAAGCACTTCATACTATTCAACTAAAAGGAAGTGAAATATTATTTGAGAATTATTACGAAAGAGTTTTTAATCTTGTTTGATGTAAATGTACGTGATTTTGAAGTAGTAATTATGCCTGGACCAAAGAGAAACGTTTGCTTCACCCAAGGAGGATTGCAGTGTCCAGATGTCAAATAAAATACTAATTTAAATTTTATTTAAAGTCTAAGCTACCATATTTAAGTGAAAATCACTAAACCTGTAACTCTGGGAACTATTGCAGCCCCATTTACTATCCTCCTTCAGAAGTTCACTGATGATATCAATAAAAACAATTAACACTTGCACCATGAATATAGACAACTGCTTAACTGAACACACCTCATCTTAATTTCTAAACTCTGTATGATTAAGTAAAATGACTATGGCAAACACTTAACTTAAAGAACACATTAACAAATACAACAAAGAGCATTCTTAACAAATATCTTTCTAGAATATGGCAAGTCACTTGACTGAGGGCAGGAGTAGCTTGTGTACTGACCACTTGGAGTTGTGGCAGGAACTGAGAGGAATGACATCTACATATACTTTTAATGACCAACAAGGGTCTCAATCATGAGAGTTCATTATAAGGGTTTTTTGAGTCCCTGACCTAAGACCTCACTGGACCTTGCTTCAACCATCACATCAAATGAGATCCAGTAAATATTTGACTGTTTCATGTGGGTGAGGAACAGTAGCTATTTGCAGCAGGAAATAGTAACTGGTCTCACCCACCCTGATAGTGGCAGTTGATGTCTGATGGTTTGGATATCATGTGTAACTCATTGATACTGAGTCATAAAATAAAACACCAATTGACAAAAATAAGTAGATGCAAAACAATGTAAAAATATAATAAAGTAAATCAACAAAAGAGAGAGGGAGAGAGAGAAAGAAGTAATTTATTGATCTCCACTGAAAAATAGGACCTCCCTGTAGTTGTTCTGTAGAAAAATAAATTAACAAAATTGTGTAGCATATGTTTGTATATATGCTTCTCTTTCAGTGACAACTAACCAGCAAAACCTCATCACAAACTGACTACTGTGAGGTTTTATTACAATTACACTGGAAGAGTAAATAAGAATAGTGTAATAATATTTAGCATGAAATCACAAATCTGTAAAACTTTCATGACATAAAATATTTATTACATGCATTACAAGATCATAGCATAATTAAATGTTTGTACTATAATATGGTCAAGAATTTTATATATGTAATCTATCAATATCCGTAGTCACTTTTAGAATTTAAACTCGTAAATTTCACATACTAAAGCATAATTTCATACAACAGAGTTGAGGGTAACCATGTTTTCATTTTCTCTGGAATGAATCCTTAGTTATGTGTACCGTGAGGCAGAGCTTCTTTTTTAAGGAGTAGAAAGGCAAGTAAGGACTATGGTCAAACTACATCTGCATAGAATATTTTGGCTGCGTTCGAAAATTAATGAGAATTAAGCACCTCATCGAAGGCTCATGCACAAGCTTATGTTATTATTTTCTCCAAATGAAAAGGAAAGATTTACACCTTCAAGATTCTTATGGAATTGAATTGTCTTATATAACTCTAACAAACACTGAACACTGTAATTATTCTTTGTCAGGGGATAACTATGAGCAACTACTATACTGTATAGGAGAGTGGTAGGTAGTAATTACAGTATATATATGATAAAGGTTGTGAGGATAAAACAAAAGAAAATATTTGCATGATCAGTGTTGGCTGATTGGTGGTTCACAATTCATCTAGAAATTTTTTTTTTATCATGGTCTAAGATACAAGGCAGTAACTCATTTAAACATTAAGCCATTATTTGCATTGTTTGATGTGAAGTGTAGCGAGTTGAAAACATTCCTTACCAATTGTTGAAACATTACTGATGAGAAATCGATCATATCGTACATGTACGAAGAGGAAATTGTCGAACGCAGCCTCTTGTCTTCATTTTCACTTCTGAAATTCCTAATACATTTACCACATATATTTGCATCCATACTGTTATTGATGCTAATGATTATATTCATATTAAAAATTCAATGAAGTAGCTATATACATGTTTAACAATAAATGACAGTATCAACATTGGCATATGTCTAATGATTGTTTACAGCTTCAGTTTCCTGTCTCCACACATGGAATCACAAATAATATACTCTGATCACAACAACGTAAGATAAATTATATATAAAAGTAGTACTGTAACTCGGTGATGGTCGTGAACAAACTTCCCAGGTATTGACAAATTACAAACAGTTATCAACAGGGAATAAATCAACAAAAACTTAGTACGGTACATGGCATAGAACATCGTGATGAGAAATGAATATTTAAGGATGATATGAACTACACTTCAAATGAATAACTATTCCACACTTTGTATCACAATATCTTATAATAAAGGGAAACAAAAATTGGCACCTAATAACACAATGTGACCCATCATAATGTACACAACTGTAAATATTATACACAATATAAGTGATTTTTGACATAATTTATGATACTAAATCAACAAATACTGAAAATAATCATGTTCCCATATAAAATAAGTTAATTTGTATCCAGCAGCACAGGGTACATTCATCAATAAAGATTGTAAAACATGAGTAATAAATATATATAATTCAGAAAAAAAAAGTCTTAACTAGTGAAACATCTATTAATTAAATGTCTTTCCTTTCTCTAAATAATCAGACAATTTGCATTCATTCCCCTTCATAGCCAGAGGCAGTGACTGCACAAACTTCAGTCTCAAAATGCCAAACAAAACATGCTTATCACCTTAGTCAGCCTCTAATGTCAAGTTTCTAGTATACAGCAAATATAAAAACTTTCATCAGAATTACACTGTACATAATAAACCCACAATTACATAAATCCTAAACACACATGTGGCTCATTATGGGCAGCACTAGTGGTTTCCTCTAGACAGTGACTAGTATTGAACGACCCACACATATAAAGCTTCTTTGTTTATTCAGGCGCCAGTAGATTTTATCACACACACAAACAAATGACCTTTAGAGAGTCAAGTCAACTGTAAAGCAGGTCTGTGGAAGGACCCGAATAGGCTTGACATCACATTGAACTGTCATCTGCTTAAACAAAGGCGCCTACTGTTAAGGAACCTGGGGCTGTGTGTTCTCTCAGTGGTAGGCAAACCATGTGCCATAGTACTGGTACATGCAGCCTCACCCTCTATCTGAAAAGAAAGATTGATGTTAACTACTGAATATATTGCCAAATCACATCAACATTAAATATCCCAATTTATAATTCAACTTAAGTGTAAAATAAGTGATGAATAAAAATTTGATAATTTTATCATGGTTGTCAGCAGGACCAAACTCTCACTGTTCCTTGTGACTTGGGTTAATTAAATAACTTAATATATATATACTTGAATCTTTTGATGCTGTATTAATGCTCCTCAAGACATCCAATAATTAAATAAGGAGTTTCTGAGAAGACTTTTGCCAAGGTCTACACCAAGCTGGAACTCTACTCCATTCAAAACAAACATATAAACTGACCTTGCCACCAAAAGATAGTGGGTTGACACAAACAGATAATACCTTATAAGAGAATAATTAAAACACAATACAACATCCTTCATTCATGAGGGGACGCCAAGGTATGACTGTCTTTAGTGATCCATGAAAGTTTTATTTTGGGAGAAGAGATTATCCTTCCTTATATATAATGTTACACTTCTTTTACCTATTTTTGTTCAAAGAGAAGAACCACCCTGAAATCTGTAACAAAATTTAGTCAGGATAGATGGACTAGTGCAGATTCCCCAGCTCTTAGCATTCAGCAACTTGTGGGTTACCCTTGGTAGAATACTGTACTGGCTCACCAAAGGATTTTTCCACTATTGGCAAGTGATCTTATCTTACTGCTGAGTATGAAAGGTCTAGTGTACCATACATGAGAGAACCCAGGACCCTCTGCTTTCAAGGTGAGTGAACTACATCACAGTTATAAAGTCATTTAATTTAGACTTAACAGAAATTAATATTAGTCCTTTCCCCCTTTCTTAGTCTTAATATTTTTCCTTAGGTCTATCTTTCTCACTTTTCTTGTTTCACTATTACCACTTATCAGTAGCACACCTGGAGGAAAAAAACTAATTCTTTAAATACATTTACTTAGATGCATGCAGTTGGAAAGCAGGTAATTCCTTCCCATGACAGGCAAACCAACAAAACAGTTTAGTACAATGTTTCTAAGTACTACAGTAAAGTATTATTTTTCGTTATTGAACACTTCATTATGTGCTATCATTCTCTGAATACAGGAAGATATGTTTATCATTTAATTTAAAAAAAATATTATAAATCACCTACAGTTCATGGCATTGTATAGAATAGACAAGTAGTAGATTTCTTGAAGAACTACTGTATGAGTATTAATGTGTCCTGGGAGCTCTGAAGTCCTGAGATTTAAATGAAAAAACTTCATAAGTGTGGCAACTAGATTTCCATCCTTTTAGTACGAACAAAGGCACACAAATAAAAATGTGTTTACACAATTACAAATACAGTACCTAATCACTGCATTCCATTATAAATAAAACTGTCAGAACAAAAGGTAAACTGTACCTTCAACAGAGGTCTAAGAGGTAATGGATTCTTCAAGTTTTCTACGTTTTTCTTCAAACTCTGTTTCAATTGCATTTCTTGCCTGAAATACAAACAGTATATAATTAATCCACCTTCATTACCATATTTTATCAACAAAGAATATACCCGGTACCAGTACTCACCTACTAAGTAGCAGCTACAACTTCAAAAAATATTTTCATTACTGCATGTAAATTTATAATATACAGTAAAACCCTTGTTTTTACATGGTGTTGTCCTTAAGTCATATACTGTACAATAACCATAAAATTATAAATTCAAGAAATAAAGGGAAAATAATGGGTTACTGTTCAGGCATTTAACAAAACATCCACTATGACACTTTTTCCCCTATACTGTATTATACATTACAGTCGTGTGATTCCTTTGCTGCCAGACAACTATGGTGAGAGAGAGTATATTTATTACCAATTATTAAAACTAAAACTTACCTGGCATGATTCAGGGCCCAAGACTGACTAAAATCATTTCTTTGTCAGTAACAGTACATGAACCTACAGTACCTTAACCGAAAATGTGTGAACTACTGGTAATCTCCCATGACAAATGACCCAACTTGAGATGAACACATAATCTTACGTGGGAGGGAAACACATGAAAGAGCTAAGTTTCTTTATTTCTCTAATGTTTCGGGCTACACAGAACCGAAATCTTTAGAGAAATAAACTTAGCTCATTCCTGTGTTTCTCTCCCACCCATCAAATCCACTTGTCGTCATGGATCGATCACATATAATCTTACCCTTTGCTTCTCCTCTTCGTACTGATTTCGAATTTCTTCTTGTTGCTTTTCTAACTCTGCCTTCTTCTTATCGTGAATGTCTGTGAGTCTCTGTCTTTCCTGGATACCTTCAGCAACTATTTGTTTACTGATCTCACGCTTTTTCCTGTAAAGTGACAACACAGATTTTAAAGTCTTGTTAATCAACAATAATTGTGAAGTAAACTCCAAGATGACAAATATGGGTCAATTACTCCATAAGAAAAAAAAATCAATAAAGTGTAATCACGATGCCCCTGACAATGTTTGAGGTAATGCAATTGCCGCACTGGACATTGGTAAAATGTGGAGTGCGCTAGAACACTTTTTTCTCAATGCAATTTCTTGTAAATCTGAAAGTGGAATATGGGAAGTGAATGATATTTAGTGAATTACAATACAGTATTTCACTACAGTACTGTACTGTACTTAAGTTCTGAGTAATGGTGCTCCACATTGTTCTTTTGTTTATTGTGTCAATGATGAGATATTTTTGTTTAGGTTAAGGAGAGAATATGGCTGTGAGGGAAAGGTAGTTGGATGTCCCTTTTGTTTTAACATGTAGCTGAAGGAACTAAATAGAATGTATCAGGCACACAAAATACTACTGCCATTGCTCGGACAAAAAGCAAACTAAAATGTACCCAAAAAAGAAGAATTGTAGACCTACTTTTTCAGTAAGTTTGGCCTTAAAAGTTCATATTAGCTATACTCCTGTACATGCATATACAGTATATGGTATAGTAAGAATCAGCAAATGAAAACTATAGAGTTGTTAATGCTGCTAGAAATATCAATACAGTTCAAATAAACAATTTATGATTGTGCTTCTTCCTTTTTTTAAACATATCTGACAAATTGCACTGCCCCAGTGGCCACTATCAGAAGTTATAAGCACATCACTGTACTGCCTGTAACAATTTATAACAAACCTGCTTAATTCTTCTTTATCACCACCAACTGTCTTGACAAGTCCTTTTCGCTTTTCTCTGTGTTGTTCCTCTGTTTTACGTTTAATATCATCAACTTGTTTGTCATGTAAGGTCTGTAAGGTCTTTAACTGTGCTGCTTGAGACATCTTCATGGCCTTCTCCAGTGCAGTGAAGATCTGAAAGATAATTTCAAGCATGATCATCAACCAAAATCCTTAATGGGTCAGATACACAATGCAAATTTTACAAAATAATGTTACTGAAATGTTAAATAATTATTTCCCATCAGCCACCGTTATTTTGCATAAATTTATAAATTGTTTAATGCTCCGTTAATTTTAAAAAGTAAGGAATGTAAATTAATTTTACATTGACAGTGGTAGATCTATGGAACAGTCTGCCAGCTCAAGCTGTGGAATCACAAACTGTACTCAGCTTCAAAATAGCCCTTGACAAATCTATCAAGAACACTGGAGGGATCCTACACATGCCACTGGCCTCCTTCTCTCAGCAAGGCCACCTCTAGTGAGTGACCATTAGGTAAAAAAGGTAAATATGAATACTGTATTCATTACTATGTGCAAAATATTAATTTACTGAATATGCAGCATGGGTAGTATTACTGATCATGAAGATGATTCCAGGTAGTTTACTGATCCCCATTCCTACACCTGTGTCTCTAATTAACAACACGTTAACCACCACGCGGTCGTCATTCACTTTGCCACAGATCATCATCTACCATTATTTCCTGATATTCAAACAATAATTACCTCATAAAACAAAATAATAATCATAAAATAACAAAACATCATTTCAAATAAATGATTGAAGTTCAGTGGCAGCTCATCTATTTGGGTTGGAGGTGAAGCTCCTACACTATACAGTACAGTACTGCCAGATGTATGATATAATAACTCTGAAGCTGAAAGAAGATTGTTGGGTTTTATATTGCATTCCAAACAATATAATTATACAGGGTAAAGTATTCTCAATTAAAAATATGAAAACAAACATCATATTTTATGAAAGATGCCCATATTGGTGACACCTTACAAATGCAACAAAGTTCTGCCAGACACAGAAACAGTGTCATGCCACAGTTAAGAGCTAGACTTTTTTTCCCCCTCCACCACCTGTTAGCTTAATTAACTGTTTGGGCAGTCGGTCTTTTCTGTACTAGGACCTTCAATGTCCAGTGTAGGATCATGGTGTAACTGTTTACAGTTACATGATATGCATGTTGTTGTCTTACTTGCTGTGTATGGCTTGAAAGAGCAGAAAGGGAACTTCTTGATTTTTATGAATAAAACTGCCTTCATATATTACGGTTCTTTAGTGAAATATTTAAGACGCCCTAATAAACACATCATACAGTAAATGTTTTTTTCATATTTCAAAGTAAGTAAGAGAAGGAAATACTAAGTCTTTAAAATACTCACTGGTTCATGATATTTCTCTTGCAGTTTCTTTTCAGCAATGAGAGATGCTTGCCCTAGTTCACTAAGACTTGCTTGGTACGACTTCTCTAGCTCCTGTAAACGTAAATCGAGGTCCTCTTGCATTGCACTAAGCTCCTGCGTGCTTTCTTTTGCAACAGGTCCTGCCGGTTCACTGTTGAAAAGTCTTGTATTAGCAGTTTGTATATATTCACGACAACCATAAATCATTATCTTTTATTCCTTCATGCTGCTTTAATACATATAGTTCATTGTAACTGAGTCAACACAAATGTGACTGATACTTACACGCCTTTGTTGGCTGAGTATTTTTTAACGAGTTTAGAATGTGATTTCTGTAGTTGACTTCTCCTCTTCTCTTGCTGTTGAGTGAGATTTTGTCGTTCCTGTCAAAGATACAAATGGTCTACTTTCTGGTACCTTTTTGTGTATATTTAAGCCCCTTCCTTCTCTCCCTCTTTCACTAATCTATTTATGTTGTCAAGGGATAAAATCTCAACAGTCAAAGGGGTATTAATAAGCAAAGCTGCATTCTATTACAGGTACAGTATTAGAATATTGGGTACAGTGAAACCTCTATATAATGGATTATGTGGAGAGGAATGTCTGCTATATCGAAGCTCCATTAGATGTGCCCCCCCTCCCCCTCCCCACATCTCATGGAATATATGGAGAACAGGATCTAGTTGTACATGAATAAAACTCAATTAATTCGTAAGACTTTATAACTTTCTATGCAATTTCCTACAAACAATATTAATCTAATCTAAAAATAACCTTAACTCATGAACAGCTAAAAGGAAAATAAACATACCTACTGTTACCAATCGGCTCTTCTTACCTTTTCATATTTTTTTCGTAACTTGTCTATGCTCTTCTCCAGCTCCACTCTCTTCTCTTTCACACTCTTGTAGTTTAACAGTTTGTCTAACCCTTCAGCTTCAATAAGATGTTTGCTTGTTTCTGTAAAGTGAGTAACTTGATTGAGCACGTGTGGTTAATGCATACGGAAGAGGTAAATACACATACAGCAACTACACTAAAAATAAAAAAAACTCAAATAAATAAACAGTATACTATTAAGTACCAGTATGAATTATATAAAAAAATGACTCATTATAGTTACAGATTTTATTTAAATTCATTATAGAGCACTTCAGGTAATTTATCATTGGTATGTTCAAATTTTCTTTAAATCAATCACATTCACATCTCATCTTCACATACTAAATGATTGGTATTAAATGTATAAACAGTTACAACTTAGACTTCATATTTATCAACAGGACTGCAGGAGAGAAAGTTAAGGGCTAAAACTTATGAAAACCACCAGATAATTTCTCCAAAGTGTATAAACATATGCCAAGAGTCGAGTGTTTTGGTCGTTGTATCAAGTAGGTGTTAAATTAACGCCACTCCAGCATACAGTTTAAAAAAAAAGACATCTACCTGTATTTAAAATTAATTACAACATAAGTGCATTAACTTTCAAATAACTCATTCTGATTTCCCAACAAAATAATTCATTTTAGTCCACCCCCCCCCCAAAAAAATCAAACAAATATAAATCAGCTATTGAATGAGTAAAGAGTAAATAGTGTAACTGTGCATCTACAGGACTACTACAAAAGCTCACTGTCAGGTACCTAGGAGAGTCACAGAACCCTCCTTTTCCCGGTCAGGCTTTTCCTCACTTGTCTTTGTGTTCAAGTGAGCCTTGGCTGAGACAGAGTTCTGGCGACCTGGGGAGCAAGACCACCACCATACGTTAGTTAGCTGCTAGAGGCTAAAGGTTAGCATTATGCTGATTTATAAGTCAAATAATCTTGTAAGTATTATAACTGGTAAAAAATATATAGATTGTCTTATTACTAATCTAGCAACAAATTAAATAGCAGTCTGACTGTAGACAATATTCTTACACAACAATTCTTCTTTAAAAACCATAAAAATATTCATCCAAATGTACTGTACCCTAAGAAATCAGCTGAGGATCACGGTAAACTCCAGTCTTGACAGTTTAGTCTCATAATGCAAAAGCTACATGATACTTCATTAACAAAATTTGTCTAATGATGAGAAAAAACAAAGGCTGGTCCAAAGCTTGATGAGAAAAAACAAAGGCTGATCCAAAGCTTAAGTGATAAATTCATGATTATATTTAAATGCAAAGATTCATGGTCATAAAATCATGATGGAAAGGATTCCTAAAAGTTGTGTGCCATGTATTATAACTGAATCCTTCCACCCAAACACTGTACAGCACAGCACAGTATGCAGTCCCAATTAAGTGGATACCAACAAGCATATAGATTATTAAACACAAAAGCAATTCCATGGACATTTTTACATAACAGTAAAACTAAGACAAAATTTACCTTTTAGTTAATTAATTTAGTAAACAGTACTTGAAGATCCATCCATTAAATGAAAAGAGATATAATATTAAAAATGAAGGCCTGATCCACAAACCATATTTTCTAATTTAGTCAGGGTACGAGCAACTCTGTATACAATCACTTTAGTCAACTGTTGACAAACATTAGATTAGATCGATCTTTCATGTATTTTTAAGTCATATTATACAAACAAATTATTCACTACTATTCTGATTATTACTACTGTATTCCCTTTCCATTCAAATGTAGATCTGCAAAGTTTTCTAAAATATCCAGTAAAATTTTACTAAACGAGAACTGCAGACCAAACAATTCCCTTAAACACACAAAAAAAAAATTTTTAAATACCGTAGATCATAAATTAAGACATGTATTTTATATTATTGTTTTATACATTATGACTGCTACCTCGCTGCAACACACTAAAACATTCTCAGTCACCAAACGTACAGAATATTATCAACAAATAAGCAACATTAAGTATATTCTATACAGTCAGAACACTATTTAGTTTGAAATTTTACTCTAAAGCATTTAAAGTATCACTATGATTATCCTTAGGTGTGAAAAGTGACACAATATCCAGAACTACTACCAGATCCAAGCTGCTAATTATTATCTGCAAAAAAAAAGAAGTTTACCCCAATTGTGCATAAGCATTAATACCTTATCCCAGTTTGATATAATCTTGATATCCTGTTTATCAGAGTTTTTATTGTAGTCGATCATTCTCTGTATACATGACATCAAAGTTATGTAATACACTGTACTGTATTAGTCTTTAAAACTACTGAAAGATGTTGCAAAAAGTTTTATGATCAATAAAAGCAATGGAAGAATCAAGAGACATTCCCAGAATGGAGACAAAAACAGGTAAGAGTGAAGGTGAAGTGAAGACTGTACAGTACTTGTGCTTTACAATATGAAGTTGGTAAGTATGTTGGGTTTGATCCTCATATCCCTTTTTTTACCAAAGTAGATAGGCAAGTGGGATATATTACCACACATGCTATAATGGGGGTTTACTTCACCATGACTTCCCCCCACCCACCCAAGAGTGACTCCAATTGTATTACAAAAACTCTTCCTTGTCATGCAGTGCACTGAGGATAACCTGAAGAAGTCATCAGCACCCAGAGCCTCAGTACTGTATAATAATAAATGTCATGCATCTGCTTAGGTATAAATCTGGTAGATACATCTCCAAGATCCCATGAACCAATATCAAAAGGGTCAGAAGAGGAGATAATCTGAAGCATATAAGGAAGTAATACTGTACATGTGAATCTTCCTCCACCATGGGTCACTGAATAGGAGATAAAAGAGAGAAAAATAATCAGGCAAGGCTTCACACAAAACTGAAGCAGAAGGAGAAGCAAAAGCTGTTAGGCCAACAAAGGCTGACGAGAACTGAAATAGCAAAAACAATGAAAGCTACTCTATGACTCTATGACCAGCAGTAAACAGGAGAAAGACGATAGGAACACCTATTTCCAAGAATCTCAAACCCAGAAGATTTCTCCACTCCACAGGTATCAGCCTATCAAGAGATTTCCCCCCAAAATAATGGAGGATAAGAATTACCAAATATTCTCTACAAGAAGAAAAAGAAGGATATCTATCATTCTCCCACTCCATCATATTCCTTGGCCAAAATTCTCAACCAAGGTGTGACCTGGCCAACTCCACCAAATATTCTGAGTGCAGAAACATGTAAAGAACAGCAGATGGACACTTCCAAAATTTCTAACAAGTAAGAGTGAAGACTGGGTAAAAATAGTGGAACCTCAATGTCTCTATATCTACTCCTCAAGGACTGGGTGAATCTGAATAAAAGAGGCCAAAACACATAGGTGCCAGATGTGTCACTAGTTAGTGTGTCAGCCAAGATCACTAACAGGGTGAGCCAGAGGTGTATAATGGAGGAATTTGGTTGCTCCAGCCTTATCTGTACTGCATCATGAACAGTGGAGAAGGTTTGTACTTGAAAATTATATAAATAATGAAAGTCTAACTGGAGGACAAACACTAGAAGCAGAGACATGATTGAGGTGCAGTGACTTGTATGGCTGATGACACAGCCCATACGTATGGAGATCAACAATGCCACACAAGAACACACAGGAGGGTCTTACTGTACCAGCGAATAGCACAAAGAGGCAACACAAAGCGGGCAGTAAAGAGACTTAAAGGACGGACACACACACACACACACACACTTTTTTAATTATCTTACAAACAGAAGTCCTCTCAGTAGCCACACTAGCTTACACAACACAACAAGAGAAATGCTGATGGCAGAGTAAATGCTAATAAGTGCAAAGGCAGTTGGGAGTGCAAATGTGGCTTCATGGGTAGGTAAAAATGTGCCAAATCATTCCTTCAAGAAGAAAGATTATAATGTAATGATGGACACAAATAGTGTCGTTACTATAAGTTATGAATTTGTCTATGTTGATCCACAGTTACTCTTCCTGAGGCTGATAACAGCAGGCACAAGAGATGATCAACTCCAGGCAATCTTTGATGAGCTATACAGTTACCCACCTGCCCTATTTGAGACAAAACATGTCATGAGTGCTGCTAGCAAGCCAGCACTAGCAGAAACTTTAGGGGCACTTCTACCCTGTGATGTTTCTGGCCCAAATGGTGATGACATACTGTTTGTATTAGATGGTGGGTCTTTGTTACACTGCAGCCCTGGGATGAAAGAACCATATATGAATGCATCTGCAAAAGGTATGTTGACTATATGACAAGGCACTATGGATCAGCAGTCATTGTGTTCGATGGTTATGATGATGGACCAACCACAAAGATGCTACACACCAATGGACGATTGGAGAGCACATCAATATCTCTGTTGTCTTCACAATTCCCATGACTGTGAATATAAAGATAGAAGACTTCCTGCCAATACAACAAACACTCACAAAATTTCAATAGTATGCTACTAGACAGACTGGCCCAAAGTGAAACAAAACGTGCCAAGTATGATGCAGATTTACTCATCATCCAGACTGCTACTGACAGCATTTCTGATCCTCCTCTGTTACCATGCACTCATGATATGCACGTCTAAAGCAAGAAAACCACCAAAATGCTGGAACATCAAAGTGACCAGACAGGTGCTATGTGAAGTCTGTAAAAATCTTCTATTTTTCCATACACTCTAGAGGTGTGATACATCATCTAGAGCATTTGAAAAAGGCAAAAGAAAGGCTCTGAAACACTTGCCTTTTAATCTTCTTATCATATCAAACTCTTCAGGCAGAGGGATTTAACAAAAATGAATCCCTGAGAGGATAATCTAACTGCAAAATAATGGCTGCATATGGTGAAAGACAAATGGGGCTAAAATTAGATCAGTTTCGGCTCCAACAGTCTTATCAGAAAGTTGGATTAAGTACATGGTATGTACAGCCTCAAGCCCTGCCGCTGATATTAGCGGAAACACATTACCATAGTTTTCAAGTGTACCATCAAGTCTAAGCATGGAGAGAGCATGACTTACAGCCTTGCAAATGAGGATGGTAGATTTTGCAATGGAAAACTGATTCCTATCATGATCAACAATGAGGTGACACCAAAGTTTCTTCTGAAAGTAATCAGGGGGGTATGGTACTGTACTTTAAGTCAGGGTGTTCAACGACGAGATGCTCCGGTCAAATATCAGATCATGTTCTCTATACATGTCACCTCTCCCTCATCCTCACTAAATCTAATTTTTTTTAATTATTTTCAGTAAATACAGGGTGTCTACAAAGACGTCTTCCAGTTTTAAAATTTTATTGCAGGAAACAAAAACAGAAAGAATTTTGCAAATGCTTATCTAACAATTTTTCTTTCTTGTTTTACAGTTTGTAATCAGTGCCTCCAGTTGCTATTGATAAAAGCTTCAATGAGGATGGTAACTACACAAGAGAATGTTCCATGTTTTCATCTACATGAACCCAAAGTAGAGTATTGGGTAGATGTGCTATGGTCCACTAGTGATGCACATCCTGAGGTGCACTAAATAACATATAAAACTCGACTTGTTAAGCAACAAAATGCAAAAACTGCATTTTTCTATCTCTTTGGGTTTTATTGTACCTGGTAATAAAACATTAAAACTGGAACAGGACTTTTTGGACACCAGAATCACATGCATACACTATTATTGGTAAGTTTGGATATCAAAATTAGTGAAAAAAGATGCAAAAAGAAAAATTATGCATCAATAAGAAAACTATTCAGTGTACAAGGGAACTGCATCACCACCCAGCTGTGTAAGGAAACACATATCAGGCTAAACATAAAGACACACACTAAAGGATGTGTGAGATACTAAATGCATCAGCACATCAAAATATCACCATTTTTGCCTTTCCATAAGTTTCCTGGAATTTTAGATCAAAACACATTTCCATTTCTTCAACATAATGTATAGTGGTGAATGAAGGTAATCATCTTCCAATGGTAATGGGTTAAAACAAAATAAAGTACAGAGAGAGAGTTAGACTTTCTACTGAGAAAATACAGTAATGTTAAGATAAAATATCATAAGTACCGGCAGATACAGTGCAATAATCTTTATCCTTATAAAATAAATATTCAAACTTTTACTTTATACTTACGGGCTCCAATGGGCGTGCTCTCGTGTGCAGCCGATGTAGTGTCAGGAACTTCCCCGTTACTTTTAGTTCTTGAGGCCTTATTCTGTCCATCGTCCCCGACAGTTAGAGAGCCTTCGCCACCAACTCCCTGACTTGCTTTTGAATCATTTTTTTTAACAGGCGTGTGAGGAGGTTCACCAACCCCACCTTCTTGCTGTTTGGGTACAGATACAATAAATGGTCATCAACGCAGTGTTTAATAAGGCAACGGATAACTCCCTATAGCAATGAGGTAAACAATAATGCAAAATAATAATATATGTATGACTTAGGTGAGGTAAATATAACACACACACCAAAAAAATTGATAATACTGCAACAAAATGGACACAGAAACCATGAGCAATAGAATTACAATACAAACAGTTCATGGTCTACAAGAATTAGCCATATTGTATTAACTTTGAACTATAATAGAAAAGAAAGTAAAAAAATATATACAAACAGGACAATGTAAGGTCAGGAATCTTTTTATAGGTGTGTATGCATGGAAGGAGACTACTTGTGTTACTCACTGGGCTGGGAATAGTGAGACGGAGAAAATAATCATTAAAAGAGCGAAAGAAATATGAAAAAAGAAGATGTACAGTATTGTAGTTGTATACATCTGATTAAGCCATAAATAAATGTGTTCCATAACCCCTTCACTATGGGGATGTCACTTTTAATATTTTACTTAGCTAATGACAGATGATTTTATTCGGCAGAAAGAGTCCCCCGTACACAAGAATTAACACTTCCATTCAAACATTTGCACCCAACTCCTTACCTCTATCTCTTCATCGTCCTGGAACACCGATAGCTGTTGTGTTCTCTTCTCCAGTTCACTCTGATACTTGATAGGGTTTGCTAAGGCTTCAGCAAAATCACTTAAGCCGTGTGGTACATAATCACCAACCTGAAAAACCATAAGTTCGGGCACTGTTGCAACCAATGTTTGCTACTAACTACTTGAAGGACAATACTATTCATGACTATAACAAACTAAGAGGTATTTAACTAAACTATTTAATCGTAAAGAAAAATTAAGGATCACTTGAAGAATTTCCTTCTCAGGTTATTATATCTAAAGGTTAACTATCCTAACACTAACCTAACCTAACTGCATCCCCTGCCACCCATGTGTCTTGCATTAAATTTTCAGTTTTCTCACATAACCTAAAGTCTATGGAGCAACAAGTATGGTACATTTGGTGTGATGTTAATTTTACTGGTGTGGTGTTATAACAACTCATACCTGTACTAATTAGATGTAGTTTGACATATTCAGATTATTTCCTTCCTTTTAAAGTTATATAGAGGTTTGTCATCATGTTCAGAGAAATGTAAAGATAACTAACAAATGAGTCTATACCACATTCTTATTAATAAACCATAATGACTACAAAATCAGGAGCAACACCGCTATAATGTCCGGTAGTGGTCATTAACTTGCTGAACCTGTCACTCAAAAGCAATACAATGTATTCAAAATTTGATCACATTAATAATCTATACAGTACAGTATACTTACTTTTACATGTACAAAGAGTGTCGCAATGCCCAGTGGTTGCCCAGCCTCGTTTCGCAGTGTTATGTGTTTATATCCAGGTCTAAGGCCAACTATGGGAAGAACGCGGTTACCCAAACTACCTCTGCCACCTTCCTCATACGCTACTATTCTTATGGTGGCTAGTTCTGGCAATACAACCTGGAAATTAACACGTCATTAACATTTCTCTCCCTCTCCTAGTACAGAGTTGGTTGCTATGGTGAACAAATATATTACATTATATATGTATGTCAGAATATATAAATCCTATTTTGGATAATTCAGTTATAATGTAGTAGAGTATTAAAAATATTCTGTCTACTGGTTCAAATAACATTGTACATTACATGGTCATTGTTATTACCATCTGTTTTTCCCTTAGATGAACATCAGTAAAAGTTCTTATTACACATACTGTTAAGTCCACTGCCTACATTCAGCCCTGAAGTCTATGGGTTTTCATCAATTATCATCATTATCAAAAATAAATTTATGAGTTAATAAAAAACCTTAGATAGCTCAATCTTTCTCATCTACTGAAAGGCCAATTTAGTCACATATTACATGAGATTATCCTCCATGTTAGTAGACAAATAAAAAAGAAATACATATACCTCTACCTAGCCATTCCTATTATTTCAGATAAAAAGAAAATATATACCTGTATATATGAATTTTGAAAATGCAATTAAATTTACCTTTTTGAAAACAAATGGTTCTTCATCCCAAACAGGATTTATGCAATTGTTAGGAACAGTTTTAGTTCTAAATCGCTTACGAACTGTGTCTGCCGGTAAACCGTACATCTCCACCTCAACATAACAACCAGCACGCTTGTCTGACAAAAACTGTCCAGATATAACCTGTAACGATACAAAGATAAACAATTGGGTCGTGAACATAATTATATCATCTAATATATAACATTATGAGCAACACTGTACTGGCCTCTGGTGTCTCATCCACCTGAAGTAGACTGAACTCCATACTGTACACAAAGTCAATGAAACTGAGATACAGTATTATAGTTTGCCTTTAAAAGACAAACTAGTTCAGTACCCACTTACACCTGGGTGGTGTGGGGAGTCTATATAAGTTCTTTGTCTTTAAATTCTGCCTGGCATTTTATGCACTTACACCATGACATCCAAAATGACCATTATGATATAAATGCATCTGATTATACATAATTTCTAAATGACACTAAACAACGTTATGAAATACTGTGTAAGTAAACGGATCCATGAACTCTACCCACAAATATCTGTTAGAACAATTTTATATTAAGGAAAGAAACCAATGCATTATTTTTTTAAAGTTCAAGCATATCATTAAGACTAGAGAGTTGCAGTCATCTAAGGTCAACAAATATAGCTGCAACAGCTGTAATTATTTACTTATAGGCTAAATAAATGTCACTTTAATAACACAATTTGATTATCTAGGAAAAGTAGTCTGTATAGCTTGCCCAATTGCTCATCTTGTTTATTCTTAATCATTACCATAACAAACATTATCTATGTCAAAGTTTTCCTTCACAACCACAAGTAGTAACTCCTCCACTAAGGATATACTAGTGCTGGAGTCTCTCCAGTCTCACAAGAACAAACCAAATGTTAGCAGCAACAAGATATGTGCTAAGTTTTTGTATTATTATTATTATTATTATTATTATTATTATTATTATTATTATTATTATTATTATTAGGTACAAGACCTTTCCTGTTAAATTTTATGGATTATAAGTAATTCACTGTACAGTATTACAGTAAAATTATTTCAGCTAGATATCATAACCAATTTAAACATTGTTTATACAGCATAGAGGACTTTAAAGATATGCATATCATCTTTCTACACATACCTTAACAGAAACTGTACCAGCAATAATACCATCTACTGTTGACTCAGCAAATGGATCAAACCGCCTGTCTGGTCTTCTCATAAAGTCAGGCTTCAGAAGATACCCCGATCTGTTATTGAACTCGAAGATTCCTAGATTCAACTGCATTGCAAGATCTGAAAACAAGATGTACACAATAAAAAAAAGGAAAAATTCTTATTCATTTGAAGACCTGTGTTATGTAGTGTTGTAAAGAAAAAACTTTAATAGTACTGTACTCAAAAGTGTTTCCAGTGATAGTAAACAGTACAGTAATTGTTATAAAAGAGCAGCAGTGGACCAACCTTTGTAGGTCACCCACAAAAACAATCAGTTGTGGGTACGGGTAAGGGTTGACAGGCAGTTGTGAATAAGGGTAAACACATACAGCAGTTATAGTTGTAGTTAAGGGTTGTGATAGGTAGTTGTGGGTAATGATTGACAGGCAATTGTGGGTATGAACTGACACTGTTCACCTAGAGGGGCTATTAAGTGAAACTCACCTCACAAAAAATGTCCAGGTGTATAAAACCTTAAACATGTATTTGACCTACAGTTGGTGGTACAGTACAGTAGTAAAGCGGGTGTCTCTCACAACCTTGTCCTGGGATCAATCCCTGGCTCAGGACACAGGTGAGAAGGGTCTTATCCAGCATGATACTAACAAACATTGCAGGTTTTCTCTGGGTACTGTACTCTGGTTTTTCCCCCTGTACTAACAAAGACCAACTGTCCAAATGGCTATAAAGTAGTATTTATTCTTCACTAAATTCATGGAGGTGAAAGCAAACTCACAGCAGTAGGTGGAGTCAAGAATTGTTAGGTTATACTGTACTGTATAATGTGACTTTCTGCACATGAGGGGAACTAGCTGGAGACACCTATGTCCTCAAAGTGACAGGATCAAAATCATCACCTCTTCTTTCAAGGTCACACATTCTTGGGAGTTCAAGCACTGTAATTCCATTTGGATTGATGAAGCACATATCCATACCCACCTGAATGTCTATTTTGCTTCATCTGAAAACTCATCTCCCAGACTGGCATACAAGATGGAGTGTTGGATTATGCAGTGGTATGATAACATGTCAGGTTGGTCTTCTTTCAAATGTCCAACCAGTCTCCTTCCATTTCTCTAACATGGATGGAGTTTCATCTATAGTGAGTGATACCACTGACCTCAGACCTATCTTCCTTTTTGTTAGCATCCCTTTAATGGCCTCATAGATATCCTCTCCCGTGTTCATGCTTCCAGGTTTGTCACAGCCAACAGGTCTTTACAAAATACCATCTTTGCTTCATCATAAAACCTAACAAATATCAGAAGATGGGCATTGTCAGTAGTATCTGTTGACTCTTCTACAGCCAGAGAAATGCATGGTGTATTTTGTTATGCCATCATCATGTTGTAAGACCAGATCTTCAGCTAATATTGCAGTCCTTCTCATTGTTGTAGAATACGACAATGGGATCTGTTTAATCTTCTCTTTGAGCTCATCTTTTTGTTTACCCTCAACAATGTTTTAATACCCTTTAACATTCATTCTTTGACCGTCTCTGCATAAAAAAATGGATTTGACAACAACTCTGGTAGATCTCTCATATTGTGATTTGAGCAAATTTATTTTGGTTGTTCTCGCCTTAGTGTTCTGAGGATACATCTTTTTAAAATAACTTTGTTTAGTTTCATGGTGGCATTTCATATTGTCACTTTTCACAACAGCAATGGATGCTGGGGTCTGCACCAAAGCTCCCCACGGTCCACTAATTGAGTGGCCCCGATATATAATAAAGCTGCAATAAATGTAAAGGAGATACAGTAATGACATTATGAAAGATTAAAATACTCATAAATACAGAACATCTTTCTTACCTAGTGTCTGGTAGTTGAGAGCCACTAACTGACAACCTGCATTCCAGAATTGATGAGGAAGGAAGTTGGAAGAGTCGACCCGAGTACCACGTGGATAGACACGTGATAACTGACGCTTGTTGTAGTTGACAAATTCCATGGGAGTCTCCTTCAACAAGTTACTAGACTGTGTTTCCACAAATGATGACATCTCATAACTCCTGTTTCGTTCTGAGGAAGAATATCCACGCCATTATTCATAACAAAGTGAGGAGCATATACTGTTCAAGATAAAATTATACGGTTTCTTTTGCATATATTTCATTGTTTTCCTTATAAAATTATTGAGTAAACTGTAGAATTTATATTTTTAAGTGAGAAATATAAGCACTAGAGACATCAATCTAGAAGTATAAACTGGCAGCAGGGTCACAAAGGAGTTTAGTAATGATTTAATTATTTGGGAAACACATATACTGTAATTTATATATACAACTTATTATCATTTATCTGACCTGGTTTGCCCCAGATATAGATAAGTCAATCTGAAGTAATTATCGCAAAGACTTAAACATTTAGGCACCATAATTATGTGATATTGTTGACCCTATATGTACTGGATGAAACTAAGTCAGGAGAATGAGCACTCACTATCTACTTAAAACAAAAGGCTTTAAGAATAAATAAAAGGAGTTCCTGGTTCACTACATTCATAAAGAGAATATTTATCTTATATCTGTGAGGTGAACTATTGTGACTGTAGCCATTAAATCACACATAAGTTAGAGAACTTATTGTTTGGTGGTGTAAATGCACAGGTTAAATATATATACTGTATGTATATATATATATATATATATATATATATATATATATATATATATATATATATATATATATATATATATATATATATATATATATATATATATATATATATATATATATATATATATACAGTATATATATATACTGTATATACTTTTATTTTCTATAATTTTCCACATACATTATTGCATGAGAGTAAATAAGGAGAAGCTAGACAAAGAGGATGCTGGCCGAGTGACTGTGTACAGTACATGGTGGAGAAGAGTCTACAGGGTACTTGTTTTCAGTGAGTTTGAGGAGTAAGTTATATGGTGAGTGTATGAGAATGACAACGCACTGAAGACTTAATAACATTACGAGTGTTGGAGAAAGAAGTTAGTGAATTAAGTAAGCATATCGATAATAATAATAATAAAAAGGAGAGAGAGAGAGAGAGAGCATTATTTTAGCATATTTTCATTATTACAAAAAAAAAAGAGATAATTTTTTGGTAACCAGAGTTTTCATTCATAAATCAAAGTACAGGAGATTTTTTTATATACGTAACTTAAAGATTTTGTAAGTTGAAACTGTAAATCAGGGACCAAACTAAAATCAAATTAACTTTGGAGCTATGCCCCGCCCCGAGGGTGACTGAGAATTAACGTGATTGGCTGCTGGAAACGATCACAACTATTGGTCACTAGTCTGACTCCCTGATGAAGCAAAACGTTGCTCATCACTTATTAATATATTCAATGTGGTAATTTTCTCCTCCTCACTTTCACACAGTATTGGTGTGTGAGAATATGTAGAATGAAAAGAACAAAATTATTAAATAATGAAGAGCTGTTGCCTGGCCAAAAGACAGAAATCACTTTAACCTAACCAATCAGGCACTGTGGGGGGCATAGTTGCTGAGTTAATTTGATTATAGTATATACCAGTATACAGTATACAGTTTACTGTATACTGTATATATACGGTATGTAAATATACCATATCACTTGTTTGTCATAAAAGGTATGGACAGAAACAGAAAAAAAATCATCCAATGGAAGTCGTGTGTGTGTGTGTGTGTGTGTGTGTGTGTGTGCATGTGTGTGTGCCTGTGTGTGTGTGTATGATTATACAATGTTAAACATGAATTACTCAACATTTATAAAAGTTATAATAATATAAGTACGGTAAAGACCATTTAATTCACCTCACATCGTTTAAAAGATATCAGTCATAAGACTTTAGTTGATGCCAAAGGTCTCTTTAGCAAAGCTATGTGTGAATATTACCCACTTCTTGAAGAATTATTACTGTATGACTGTAAAAAAATAATCAGAGGTAAGAAGAGAGGAATACCATTTTCCACAAAATCAAAAAATATTCTTTCATTACAAAGAATTCTTCAGAGAGGCTAAAATTCCAATTGAGTTAAGTTGCACTTTATTTGAATGATGTTAGAATCATAAGCAAAACATATTCATTCATAAAATATTTTAACTATGGTCATCTACTGTTAACTCACTTTCTGCGGCCTCAAATGAATGGAAGTGCACAGGTTGTACATAGTTGACTAGAGCCGATATCTCTGCTCCTGCCTCCTCCTCAGCATCAGCGGCGCAGTGGCCCTGAGGATGAAAAACCCTCAGTGTGTACTGAAAGCAGGTGGGATATACAGGACATCTGGTATATATGTACATATCAGCTGTACACTGTGATAAAGGCTTGACTGAAAAATCTAGACCTGTGGAGAGAATCTATGGGACAAAAATGTAAATAAATAAATAAATAAATAAACAAATAAAATAAGGGATACTGTATACAGTAATTTTTAAATGACCTCACTGCTGCTTATATGGATATTTTCAATTTACTGTAAAAAACCCATAAATATCAATGTTTGTTGTTACCTGTTATCATGAGACTTCTTTCCCTAACTAATAATTGCACAGGTAGCTGGAATCACCAAATATCACAATAGAAAACTGAAATACGCATTATCATTCACTGTCACTTTGAATCTTACGACACATTGTGGACTTTCAAATTCTTTAAACAGACATTACTGTACTAAACCTATATAAAAAAAGTCTAAGGAAAGGAAAACCACATGAATAAATTTTATCAAACCAAAAAGTAAATAAAGAACCAGATGAGAGACGCTGCTGGTGAGCTGTTATCAGATAATCAGGGATAACCCACGCAAGTGTGGAAAATGGCTGTACAATTCTTTTGCTTGCTAGCAATATTATTACCACTAAAATATTAATTTGAACCACTTACAGGACTTGATATATCTCGTTCATGAATTTCCTCTGGTGTGAGTGGGAGTTCCTCCTCGTCAGAACTTGAACTTACAACGTCCTCAGGTCCTCCATCAGGTATTTCTCCTGTTAAAGGAATGCACCCAAAATTAGCCACCAGTGTTTTGTAAAATAAAGTAGAGAGCATACACAAAAAATTATACAACTTAATTAACAATATATTCAAGAAGTTTCTTGAATGCATCAATTGGAGTGACGCAGTATAAGGACAAGCCAATAAAATGCACATTCCACTGCTAAACATTTCAGGTGTTCCATAATCACTTTCCTCTAGTTAGCCAACAATAATTTCCCACCAAAATGGCCAAGTCCTTAATTGTTACAATTTTACTTAATTCCACTTAGAAATAATGTGACATATTAATGATTACTATATGACAAGCAGGTCTTGAAATGGCAGAGTACAGTAACCGACACCATTAAAAATAATAATTTCCCGGTAAAATAATGCAATTTCAACAGTCTCTTTTACTGTATACATAATTCCAACTGCCAAAAGAAGGATTTATCCTGAAATCACAAATTATGGCCAAGTCCAGAACTAGTCAGCTTGAGTATAATTATGCACCCACTAAGACTTCAGTCTAGAACCCAGGAGTCCATGAAATTACAGTAATGACTAGGATTAATTCAAATACTGTACTTATACCTACAAGCTCTCTCCAAAAGCAACAATAGACCTAAATAAGAGTAATTAGTAGCCCAGGTTTTATCCCTCTTGGAAGGAGAAAGAGGTATATTGGTACAAGTATTGACATAAAAAAAAAAAAAAAATAAATAAAAAAACAGTACGCTGCCTGTTCTCTGGGATGCCCTTACAGGTCTTCCAGGCTTGAACCTCATCCCTTCCTGGGAGACCTCCAAGCCACCTAGTTCCAGGCTTGGCCATAAGATTTCAGGAGAAATCACATTATTTTTGGTGTTCATTTTGAAGTTCACTGGATCCTTCCATAATGATACTTTTTGGAACAAGCTTGCACACGTAGGTTTCAAATTACCCCTTTATAGAGGTACAGTTAACTTTGGGGAGATTTATTATGTACTTAAATTAGTTCAAACCACTAATACCAAAGTGTTCAGGGTCCTATTGACGGCTAAATTAGCATTCATACTCAAGCCACCTAATGAAGGACAGATGGCCAAAATTTTTTGGTCACCAACAGCTACAAGGAGCATCTTATAGGTAATACATTTTTAACTTAAGGAACAATCTTGTCTTGTGTTTCAACATAAAAATTTATCACTTCCATAATAGTAACACCATCAACAGTGGTCATATCAGAATATGAACTTCCCTTCCTTAATAAACCCCTCCAAGTCTGTCACGGAACAAGAATACAAAATAATAATACACGTATTAATATTGATGAGCAGAATTTATGGAGATTCCAGAGTTGCAGGAAATGTTCATATAATATTTTCATATCTTTATGCTAGTCCATCCTGGCTGAAGCATCACCAACCAAACTACATTTCTGTTAGACACTATTTATTATAAAACAATTCCAAACTTGTTAGTAATTTTCATTATGTTGTGTAATTTGCTTCCTGATCCACTTCCTTCATCATTTTGCAGTTTATAATAGCAGTGATTGGTAATTTCTGTTTTAAGCCTTAAGTGATATTGAGTATTGTACTGTTATGGGTAATGCAAGATTTCAGACATGACCCACAAGTTTCTTGGTTGGCCATACTGCTTCAAAGGTCTGTGTATTTATTAAGTCACTGGTTAAAGAGTTTCAAGAGTCCCACCTCACAGTTGTAACCCCTGAAGCCATAAGTAAAAAGTCACAAGTTCAGTTGATCACACATTCTGGTACAATATCACATCTCACACCAACGACTGAGACCTTCCCATTTGTTGGCAATTTTAAGACATACCTTGGTGAGATTCATCATCTATTATCTCATTTCACTGACTTTGCCAAGTGTCCAGTAGCTTGGTGTTGTGTTACTCAGACACTTGCCAACCTCCCAGGTCTTTTATGCTGACTAGTAAACAGCTCAGAATTATCTACTGTACTAGAAATTTGCAAGACATAAATAATAATAATAATCTTTTTTAATTCTTCCATTTGGGACTAGTGCTGGTTTTGTCTCCAGCTTCAGGATACCAATTTTCAAATACTTTATCTACAATTAGTATTTAGGTCATACCAAGACTGGACATGGCTGCATCTCCATGACCTGTCCAGCTGATACCGATCTTTAATAACAATGGGAGTTCATCGGTCAACGACATGTACTTTTTTCACTTGAACTCAGATTAACCATACAAGATCTTGATCACAAATCCTATCCCCAAATTTGAAGTCTTCAATATGATTTCGGGAATGTGATTTCTACAATGGAAGTTCTACCTGCCTTAATCAAATAAGGATGGGTGGTAGGCATCTCTCACCTAACATCAAACTCTGTGGTCATCTATGTAACTGGGGATTTTTCATTAAAATTAAATAATCAAAGCCTTTTCACATGGACAGTCGTCAACTTTTATGTGGTCGAGTGAGAAAGTTTCAGCTGGGGTTGCCAGATATAGGATATAATTCTCATACAGTGAGGGTGGCAGTCTAGTTTAGATTTCAGTCTCTTATCATGTGTTACATTTAAACATTTACAATACAAACCCCAACCATATTTTTTTAATACAGTACCTGTGCTGTGTAAGGTATTTATTATGAATGAATTTCAAATTTTCTGTTTACTGTACTGTGAGCTGACTGAGATACAACTTGACCAGCAAGGGGGCGGGAGGGGGGGGGGGGTAAGTAGTGATAAATCCGGCTTCCACAATCACCTAAGGTGGAGAGTAAAGTCCACTGTTTAGATCAGTACAGTAGTTGCTAGTTAATAATTTTCAATCATAAGAGATTTTATTTTCATAAATGGTTATGATAACAATAGATAATATTTCTAAATAATTTCATATAAATTTCACAAACAAGAATGTACATTAAATCAGATAAAAACAGGAAGCAGGACCAGATCAAACATGTAAGAGCCAAACTGTGACTGTCCACTCCTCCCCTTCTGAGGTTATCAAACAAACACAAACCCAAAATTAACCTAACCTCATTTTCAGCTTGAATTGGGGTACAATTTCCACCCTTATCAATTTAAAATGGCTCATCTGTGACCAAACCTAATTTAACTAAGCTAATCCTAGACCTCCAGAAGTCCTGAATGGTTTAAAATTATTTGAAAATTATATATGTACTCTAAGAGCATCAAGTCGTCAAAGAATAATGAATGGAAGATTTACCATGCAAATTGACCTCCTAAACACACCTGGTCATCTATCGAGCCCCAAACAAACAGTTAGGTAATGATTTTCAAGATGACATAAGCTGAATCACATCAAGCTTGATGGTCAGGAGTGTGAAGCCCAATCCTAACAATACCAAAACATCACAATTGAAAGTGAATTGAGGTACAATGCCAAAGAGATCTTGGAATGAGGTGTAATACCAAAGCCAGCTGTCCAGCATACAGATTAGTCTGGACTTACAAAGATTGGAAAATATATTAAAAATAAGACCTAATGGAAGAGCCAATTCAAAAAGTCCTCCATTAGTATCTTTTGGTGAGGAACAGAATTAAAAATGGTGGACTGATCTGAAACCAAGATGGTGGACAGTAACCTTGGCAATTATCAGGTGTTGAGTGGTTGAACTTGGTTCTTATTGGACCTACTGTTCCTAATGGATTAAAACATCGATCTTGGCAACATTAAAGTCAAATATATGAATATCAGAAACTCTAAAACTAGCAGCTCTTTATTATGGGAACTGCCAGGGTGAAAGTGATAGCCATTTTCTTCTTTAATTCTCAACACTTGCTTACAGTGACCGATCATCAGTAGTTTCTGAGTAATACAAATATCAAATCATTAACCTTACACCACATGAATCAATACTGGACAACCCCCAAACACCTGTGATACAGAGAAAACAACAACAGAATATAAATAAGTGGAAACCACAAATATCCTCCAAGTGAAAATTTCAATTAACAATTCTATAATTTTTTTAAGGAAACATCACATGCCAGAGTACAAATGGATTTTTTTTTTCAAAACATGAAGTTTGGTAAATTAATTTTGTGGCATGCATAGTCATTATTATAAATCAACTAAGTAATGTTTCATCCTCTTGTTCACTATTATTTTCTTGTACAGAACTCTGGAAACGAAGATATAAAGGCACAGGTATGCACATACATTTACATATAAGTATGTAACTTCTCCCACACACAGAAGGATAACTAATTACATAATGATATATATCTTGTGCAACTGTGTTCAGCATTTATATTATGATTCACCTTAAGAAATTCCCATATCACTCCTGATCTTTGGTAGCTAAATAATTAATAAAAAAATTTTAGTTAATCTTACTAAAAATCTACTAAATATACAGTGTACTTTATTCCTGCTAACTAATTATTTATGCATATTATGTCATCAATTGAGACTAAAACCAAATAACAAACAATAAAACTTAAAAAATTCCAAGTTACCAAAGTTCTGGGCTAATAAGGATCACAGGTTGTCAATGATCAGGAGTGACATACAGTGACGGGGGGAAGTTTCTGCCTCATGCTACGCCTCACATTAACATTACCAAGTATCTATATATATAAGAAGTAGCGATGCACAATACGGTGACAACGTGAATATATCCCGACTCAAAGCACATGAAGGCAACAAATAATGGAATAACACACAATACAGTATGCAAGAAAAACTTCCCAAAGATGTTACAACAGAATAATATCAAGAAATCAGCTAAAACAGAGTAACAGCAACATTCTAGGAGAAAAAGTTTAGTAATATATATAGGTAAGGGGGGTTAATGTAAATACTGGGGTACTCAATACACGTGAAACTTTAGGAATAAGCAGGTGCACGTATACTGACCAGAGAAATCTCGCACGTGGATTTATTTTTACCTCGTTTGTGATATCCGACGCTAAGCAACTCATAAATAACATTGTTTCTTAGATTAAAATTCAGAACCTGCTTGTCCCATAGCTCATGGAGTTGAACTTGATAGTGCTAGATACTATTAAAAGAAACAAAATGCCTGCTACCTCAAAAACAACACCAATATGGCTGTCTTGGTAAAAGAACACATTTCCATCTATTGCCAGTTTGTAACCATGTAAACATAATGGTCGGTGTTTCTTATCTCCAACATAAATTTCAAAAGATGATCAAATTATATCAAAATACATTTTCAGTAGAAATAAATCGGTCTCTTTACTCATACTGTACATTTATTTATTTATCTACACCTGTAATTCATCTGCACTAACATCACTCCACAACCCTTTTATTATACTGAATATAATAGTTACCTAACTAAAAAATGGTGCACTAGTGTTCGCTTTGTTTAACAGAAGAACTATTAGATTCTGTACTTTATATTCTTTAATGAAAATCAGATTCTGATTATAAGTTGATGTCTGGCAGTAAAGGTGAAAGAGTCAAACAAAATGTAATGTACAGTACATGTTTTGAAACATTAGTACAGTACACCACATAACTGAAGCCGGTCTTCATAATAAGAGCAAACTCCTCATATGGTTTAATCTGATATGTCCTCATTATACGACTAACTCGGTGGTGCCTTTAGTGCCCAGACAAAGGCAACATGTGACACAATCAACTTCACTTTGTGAACGTTATTTTACTCCTTAAGGATTAACCTCTAGAATATATTCATTTTGCGTAATTATTATTTGCCAACTTCACCCACAAGACGATGCTCAACTATGACCCACAAGTGACCGACTCACATATGGTACACGGGAGTGGTGTGGTGCCAAGCGAGCCTCAGATTCCAAAATGATTCCATAACTTTCATTTTAGGTTCATCATACTGTATATAAAACTAACCCTGATCATTTTCCACATTTCAAAAACATTTCATTCTTTACCTTACAAAGCTTGGATAATATTTACCAGTACAGCTTTTACAACTTTAAGACAAAACTAAGCTTAATAGCACTATCATGCTCCCAACTCCATCATTGTGGCACATAAGGTAAGTAACACTACACATCACTGTGCAACTCTTACCTATCAGCCTGGCCACCAGGTGGGGAAAGGCTAGGTCGGAAATTACTATGATTAGCCAGATTAACCCAGATTATGATAAACAAAGTACAGAAGATTTGGGTGAACTAGAAAATAAAATTCAAAAGAATATTTCCTGAGTTGTTACTTGAATGACGTCCAGACTGACAAGAGGACAATCATTGCTATAATTGTTTCTCATAATATTTATATAAATTTAAATTTCATTCTTAAACAAGGATAAGCTAAAATATAAATATGGATTTTAAAACTGATATGAATATTAATGTTTCTTTTTGCCTTACCTAAAATAATTTCTCAGGGTCTATTGCCAACACAAGCAATATCTGGATTATCAAAATAACCCACGCTAAAAATTAGTGTGTACAGTATATACTAGTAATGGATAGATGTGATACTCATACTAAAATACACACTATTAAGTATCTTACTGCACTTACCATTAGCTACTTCATTCTCTTCTTCGGATGACTCTCTTGACCCTTCTTTCTCTAGCAGTGGCCTCGGGATCTCACCATTACCTTGCATCTCTGTCGGTCTCGATTCTCCGGTCTGGTTAAGCTCAACGTGGAACTGAGAGTCGCCTCCCGGTGTGTTTCTTTTGGAATGATGGTGGGTGCGATGTTTCTTCTTATTCTTAATTATAATTTTGCGTTTTAAACTTGATGGCGGTGGAAGTGGGTGGCCAGGCTCGAGCTGTTTGTAAGATAATTGGAACGGTTCAAAGACAATCTCTGCCATGTATGAGACTTAGGCTTAGTGGAAGTTTTATACCTAGGCCATGTGGTCGTGGTTTCAGCAGTATACTGTACAGTACAGTACTGTGATTTTAGGATCAAACCTTCATTTCTAACCATTTTACAATTAAGAAAGGTGAGGAATACTTTTATTTTTATTGTATAATGTTTATTATATATGGTACTCTATTGTGTAAAGTATTTCTTATGATGTTCTGAATTATTTTTCATTAATTCTAAAAAGATATTTCATTATAATTATTGTATCTTCAACTATCTTAAATACTGATGATGTATATTATAATTCTATTGGGTGTTTGAGATAAAAGTATATTATACTATGCATTCAATAATTCACAGGTCTCACAGCCCCTAGATACTGCATTAAAATCTTATCATAAGACATCCACATGGAACCAGTCTTACCAAGTAATTTTCAAGCGGACTGTCCAGCAGCATATCACCAAAAAATTCTCTACAGTACCCTGCAATTTTGGCCTGTTGTCGGGGGTTACAATGGTTCTCAAAAGATAAAATTACAGGCCACTCAGATGTTTTGAAGGCCGACTCTGCTATACCTTCAATCACTTCCTGCAAAAATAAAAATACATCCATTAGTCAGAAATAATTTATTCTATCATTAACAAAACTCCTCAACCATTTCAATAAGGGGATGCCACTTCTAATACAGTATTTTATTTGGCTAACGTCTGATTATTTTATTCAGGTTAGAGGCGACCCCATACACGAAGGGTTAAACTATTTATTATTACTCTAGCGCGTTTTTTCCCAGCTGAGAAAAGATGCCCCGCCCCCTCTTCAAGCGATAATTTAGATCATACGCAATTTTGCACATGAAAATCCCATAAGTGTTAAGATCCTGGTGTTAGAAATGTAAACACTGCCTTACTCAATAGTGTCCAATTTTCCTACAATAACAATGAAGTTAAACACAAACTTAGTGTTTACTTTTACCATGCCACTTAACACCCTTACAGACTGACACTGACCTTGGCACTGATTTCTGGCACCAGTGTGAATCCATGAACAATGACTGGTTCTTCCAACCTTCCATTCCAGAAGTCAAGCTCAACACAACGGCAGCCAGCCAGCAAACACTGCCTGTACATCTCCACTGAGGACTTGCCCGTGAACTGGTGGCCTGGAGATCAGAAGGCTGAGGTTAATGATGATCAGTGTAGGTGTCGAGAATTTATCATCTCGACCGCAATCACCGACTTGCCAGTTTGTTTAAAATGACCACCATGTCCTCTCCACACATTATCTAAATGAAACAAAGCTAAAATCATTAAACATAAGTGTAAATTATAAATAAATGCATTTATTGAACAAAGATATGTCAACGAGATGCAAACCTCAGTGTACAGTATTAACAATTAACGAGGAAACATGAGTGTATGAAAATGGCGTGTTGGCTCAACCGTTTATGTCACGACATCAAGGCACCGATGACAGACAAAAAAATTAAAATATAGCTAAAGCCTTATAAACACATGTGCGAGTAATTAAATAATACATACAGTAGTATCCTGAATAAAGATATTGAACTAGGGTGTATGTTTCAGTATGGTAACGTAAATTAAACTATTAACATCAATGTCACGTGAGAATAATCAGCCAATGAGAAGCTAGGTTTATCTTCTCATCCAATAAGAATGTTGCTTACTATGTAAAATTATTTTTATTCAGTAAAATCTTGCTGCAAATTATAAATATTTGTGCAAACCTTTGAATAAATGCAGATAATGAACGCTAATAGTTATTGGATAGTGAGAATCCAGTACAGAGTTTAGTAAATAATAAAATAAATAGAAGATGGGAAGTTAAACAGCGAATTCCAACCAATCAGAGCCAATATTGCGGCAAGACGTGTGCCTCCCGCCAATCAAGGTCGAAGGAGGTCAGTCAAGCTTAGACCACGTGTCCCCGAGTGTGTATCCCGGGAACAGTGTGATCACCTCACCTTAATTCAACACATCATGGAGACATAGACCAATTCATTGATCCTTTTGGGCTTACACTAAACTCACGTCATGATCCATAAATCAATTTCCTGTACATTACTAAACTCTAACATACTGTAATCATTTGGTTAGTGCATTGCTTATCAAAACCAACTTTCTTACTGCTTATATCTCTTACTCTTTTCTGTACATTATCTCTGTCCTATTCTTTTCTATTCATTCTCGGTGGAGGGTAAGTTTGTACATATCAGTGTTTATGTTTGATTAAGCAATATGGATATGACCACCATTGTTCCATCTATTCAATGACAACTGTAGCCTAAAGAAGCCAACAAACATAAAATAAGGTGAGTAACTAAATCACAATTGGAATACAGTTCAATACTTAATATACCAATACTATAGAATAATGTCATAATTCCCTGGTGTCACTTTCCAGTGCCTTCAATTTTAACTGTTTAAGTCAGTAGATCTGAAGATAGTGTACTGAACTATTGTTAAATTATCCACAGTAGGAGACCAAGGCTGTGAACATGCAATAAACTGGGAGACTTTAAGGGTGAAGGCAGTAGCACTGTATGGGGTGATGAGTTACGAACACTTATCTATGACTTTTTATAAATTAGCATATTATACTTACAGCCTGACATGGTACATTATACAATAAATCCCTACAATGATGCAGTAACAGCTGGTGAAAGACGATTTATTCAATAATGAGCTGAGGTTAACCAACATTCAGTTTAATTATACATCACAAGCCTTACATTAACAAGAGCTGCTGGAGAACAGGCAAGGCCCTTTACTCAGACATTATTAACTAACAAACACTATATCACAGTCTTCAATTGTACTTCTACAGTTCACAGCATATAGGATGAAATTTCAAACTTATACAGACACCCATCAGTTGTAGAACATACCTGTGAGGTAAGTGTTGTGAGAAGAATTTATGAAGTAGTGACCCAGAGGTTGGTCCATGTCCTCATACTGGTCCAATTTCTCCATGGACATGACTGTGTTCTCCTTAGACATCAAATACTTAAGGAACCCCTCGCAGCTTAACACATCTGGGTACAAATGGAATGCTTTAGTTACAATGGGAAGTATATTAACATGTAAGGAGACAACAAAACACAGAGAAAGGCAGGACAGGGATAAAAGTGTCCTACATATTTCTCATCATTTCTTCACTGGACTTATATTCTATGCACTAAAGCAAACTTATTGACTTCATCAAGATTTTGTAACAAACAACAATTAATACGACTGTGGAACTAAACAAATTACCAAATCAAATACTGTACATTGTTCTCTCTCTACAAAAAAAAAAAAAAAAATTAGCACATGATCTAAAATAAAGTTTTATATTATTGAATCCACTGGAGCTTGTCACTTGCTCTGAGTATGGTACAGCACACACCTTCACCTCACCTCTTCTGACAGTACTTGCTCCTCCTCTCTCTGTATTTTTTTTTTTTTTACAGAACTTATTCCGTCTCCCAAACTTACTCTTTGTAATGTTTTCCTTGTGAGGTTCGTAGTCTCTGATGACTTCCACGGCCTTAGGAGCATCAGCATAGGGATAGAGGATCTCATTCAGGCGTGGATCTCTTTGTTCCTCGTTCAGAAATGTGACCAACTGTTCCACGGTCATACCTCGTAGCTTGGTCTTCTTGTTCGCGCTGTATGACTGGTCCGTCCTGAAGTATAATGATCGCAGTGTATTTACTATACGTATACTTTGGAAAAAAATTTTATACCTGTACAGTAGAACCTCTCGATTTGGTGTAGCTTTGGGACTGAGAATGGGTTGAACTTGTGAACTTTGTGAGTTACGGAGGGATAAACTTGTGAACTTTGTGAGTTACGGAGGGATAAACTTGTGAACTTAGTGAGTTACTTTGGGATGAATTTGTGAACTTATGAGATTTACAACACACAACATCACAGTAATACTCACAAGGAGCAGAACACCTTTTCCACCTCCAGTCTATTGGTCAGCATGTGATAGAATGTAAGGAAGGTCTCCCAGGTAATTTTGTCCAGTCCTACAGTGTCAGTCTGAAACAAGAAAATAAAATAACTATTAATCAAATGACTGCCATTGATTACAGATTATGTTTATTCAAGCAAAATACTGTAATACTGTATTTATTAACTAGTCATTTATTATCTCCATGTAAGCAAAGTTTTAGAATGTGTTTTCAATTTTTTTTTCTACAGTGTTTTATGATTAGTAAATACTACAGTATGTAAATAAAAGAGTATGATCATTTATTACTGCCACATCGACGTAGAGTATGTCATGTTGATAAGTTTTACAGGAATAAGCGTAAAAATCAAATGTAATTCAGCTGCTATTTAAACAATGTCTCTAGTTCACTTTACTTAACCTGTGATCCTCTAGTGAACCCTCGATAGAACGGACTCCTCTCTCCATATAGTAATCCATTAGATGAGGAGTTTCATATCTAGCGGACCCTTGTTATAACGGATTTTCATATCTATATAGTACTGTACAGTTCGTTAGATGGAGATTTCACATCCAATGGACCCTCGATATAACGGACTTTCCTATCTAAATAGTCCATTAAACAGAATTTTCACTGTAATTTACATTCTCTTACATATTTGTTCATTGTTACATTTTTCAAAAGCATCCAGAGAGAAAGAGACGTGACCAGGAGCACTTTACATCTTCCTCCAAGCATCAACAATATTTTAAAATCTACCAGAGAAAATATTCTAGTCTTAAAATAATATCCAGTCTCAGTATCCGGAAAATTCAGAGAAAGAAATTGTATCCTGGATTTGTAGTTCTTTCAGACAGTTTTATACAATATAAATATTAAGCTGCAGACAAGGTTTTGACTTTTTAGCCTTCATAAGGGACAACAGTAACCTTGGTGTGTGTGTGTAGCTTTATAAAAAATAACCTTTAACTTACACTTCTTAATTATAATAGATAAATGTTGACAATAAGACCAAAATGACAAAAATGAGTGCGAACATTTGTATGAAGATTTTAAAAGGTAAACACAAGCTTCAAAAAAGTATCTTTAAAATTTTGTTTAATAAGAACATAAGAACATAAGAACATAAGGAGTCTGCAATAGGCCGGTTGGCCTGAGCATGGCAGCTCCTGTCAAGAGTTACTACCACTCTCTATCATCCATGAATCTATCAAGCCTCCTTTTGAAACTTTCCAGAGTTCCCGCACTTACTACTAAGTTGCTAAGCTTGTTCCACTCGTCCACCACCCTATTTGTGAACCAGTTTCTTCCTATCTCCCTCCTAAACCTAAACTTATCCAACTTGAATCCGTTGCTCCGAGTCCTATCCTGCTCAGATATTATAAGAACTTTATCTATATCCCCTTTATTGATTCCTTTCACCCACTTAAATACTTCTATTATATCTACCCGCACTCTTCGTCTTTCTAGGAAATGCAAGTTAAGTTTCTTTAACCTATCCTGATATGGAAGGTTTCTAAGTCCCGAAATCATTTTCGTCATTCTTCGCTGCACCGACTCTAGTGAATTTATATCCATTCTATAATAAGGGCACCAGAACTGAACCGCATAATCGAGGTGCGGCCTGACTAGTGCAAGATATAGTTGCAATAAGACCTCTGCACTCTTGTTACTTACACTTCTAGATATAAAACCCAATACTCTGTTTGCCTTATTTCGAACATTAACGCACTGTTTTCTAGGCCGTAGGTCCGGGCTTACAAGTACCCCTAGGTCTCTTTCACAAGTCGACTTCTCTAGGTTGATGTTGTTAAGGCTGTATACATTATATCGTAATTCGTAAATATTTTACACAAATATTAACCAGATAGTCATCGGGAGTATTTTCATAGCGTTAAATGTGTAGCCAATGAGAGGACATACAAACACACACAGCATCATACCCAAACTCTCTTAAAAAAGCTCCTGACAGTCCAGGAGAAACGTAGTCTTCTTTCAACTTGTTTCGTCCAGTGAGAAAACTCTCCAGAAGAAGTTAAGAGCGAGGTTCTGAAATCTCCACAGGTGATAACTTAGTTTGTAACGTCTTCCTTCCTCTGGCCCACGTTAACACTGGACCCTATAGTGTGTGTGTGTACCCTGGAGACCCTGCCATACCATACACCATCAACCTTTACACAATTGGCTGGCTAAGAATATGATGTAAAAATATAATAGAGGGTAAAAATTATAAGGAGAATGACTTAATGTGGAAGTATGATGATGGTAAAATTATAATGATGGATGTTCTTATAATTTCAATGGAAATGAATATAGTAGGGGAGTTAATTAATTTTGAGAGTATCATCCATATGGTGATGAGGATGATGGTGGGATAATGAATTAGTGTGATGATGAAGAAGGTACGATGACTTAACCTCTTCGTGGGGAATACTAACACAAATGTTTATACATAATTTTAACAATAACACTTACAAATCCCGGACAATAACATCACACCACACATTTCAACAACTATAACAACAACAATCTACACATCTTAACACCCCTCCACACACACACACCCACACACACACTTCAACAACACCCCCCCCACACACACACCCACACACACACACAACAACACACCCCCCCCCACACACACACCCACACATCCCCCCCACACACACACACACACTTCAACAACACCCCCACACACACACACACCCCAACAACACCCACACACACACACACACACACACACTTCAACAACACCCACACACACACTTCCAACAACACCCCCCACACACACACACACACACACTTCAACACCACACACACACACACACACACACCCCAACAACACCCACACACACACACACACTCTGAACAACACCCCCACACACACACACACACACTTCAACAACAACCCCACACACACACACTTCAACAACACACACACACAACACACACACACACACACACTTCAACACACACACACTTCCAACAACACACACACACACCCCACACACACACACCAACAACACCCACACACACACACACACACACTTCAACACCCACACACACACATTCTCCAACAACCCCCCCACACACACACTTCAACAACACCCCCCCACACACACACACACCTCCAACACCCCCACACACACACACTTCCAACAACACCCCACACCCACACACACTCAACAACAACAACACCCCACACAAACACACACACTTCAATCAACACCCCCCCACACACACACACACTCATCAACACCCCCCACACCCACACACCTCAACAACACCCCACACACACACACACACACACACACACATTTCATCACGACTTCCCCACACACAGACTACACACACACACACAGGCACATCACAACACCCCCACACACACACACTTCAACAACACCCACACACCCACACACTTCAACAACACACAGATGCTGGGAAGGGGAGAGAGAGGGAGGGGAGTGCGTTACAGCGGGCGGAGAGGAGAGAAGGAAGATAAGGGAGCGGTAAAGTTATATTGGGCAGCACCAGCGTGTCACCACAATACAGCCACCACTTGTTATCAGGAGCAACTGGCAGCACCTGGACCCACTATCAGGTAAACTAGTGGTGGTGGTGGCTTCAACAAGTTGCTCGTTGAAAGCAGCAGCAGCCTCCCTCCCTCCTTCACCAGCAGTAAATTACTTGTGCAACCAATTACTTCACCAACTTTGGGGTATGAAAGTGACTCTATACACCTCGGTAAATTATAACGATATATAATTCGATAAATTCCCTATAACTTATGTCTTTAAAGCATTCCAATAATTTACTTATGAAAGTCATGAGTAAATATATATATATAACAAAACACAAAGCTAATATAAGTACAAAAATATAAACAAAACATCAAAGACAGCTATTCAAAGTCACTTAATATATAGCTCATAAAAAGAGAAATAATAAATTATGGTAAAAATATGAAACCCGTATTTAGCAACAAGATTATAATAATCATCAGTATTTATTTAAGCTTCATATAAAAAAGTATAATTTATTTATTATTTTGACGGTGGTAGATGAAACATGACCAGATATCTATTAAGGGTAATACATAATAGTTTACATGGTAGTTTAATATTGCGTGCTCCCCCCCGGCTTATTTCACCTGATGATTCATTAAAATCCCTAACACTTCCTGGAGGATAGGTTACGTTAAGTTAAGTTAGGTTAGTTTAAGTTGGGTTAGTTTAAGTTGGGTTAAATACATCTACTGTCACGCGTTAAATTCATCCACTGTCTCAGGTTAAATTAAGATAACCGACCGATTAAGCCTCCAAGCGCAACTGTGCCTTTAGCCAGGTAGGGATAACTATTTTGTTTTTATTACATGGGAGGCGTGGGGTGAGGAGGGAGGCGTGGGGTGAGGAGGGAGGCGGGGTGAGGAGGGAGGCGTAAGAGGAGGAGCAGGGGTGAGGAGGGAGGCGGGGGGTGAGGGAGGGAGGCGTGGGGGTGAGGAGGAGGCGTGGGGTGAGGAGGGAGGCGTGGGGTGAGGAAGGAGGTGGGGTGAGGAGGGAGGCGTGGGGTGAGGAGGGAGGCGTGGGGTGAGGAAGGAGAGAGAGGTGGGGTGAGGAAGGAGAGGCGGGTCGTGGGGTAAGGCAAGAGGCGTGGGTTGAAGTGAAGAGGCGTGTGAGTAGCGTGGCGGCCAACACACCCAGGGCGTGCAGGACAAGTGGTCTAGGGGGGAGGGGGGGAGAGGGGTGAGAAGGGGTGAAAAGGGGCTGGAGGGGCAAGAGGGGGCTGGGAGGGCTGAGTGGCATTAGCCTAATAGCCCGCCAGACGGCATCACGGACGCCCTGTTGACCACGGCTATAGCAAGGACATCTTCTACCCTGCTGACCACACACACACACACACACACACACACACACACACACACACACACACACACACACACACACACACACACACACACACACACACACACTCTGTTCCAGTTTCCAGGAAGAACAACAACAGCAGCACCTCTCACACTGTTCTAACTATACCTGGAAAAGTGACATTATTTATCACACTCCGTTACAATTTCCAAGTACCCAAGTGTAACAAATATCAAGCAGTAACATCTTCCTCTATTACCAGTTTCCAGCAGGAGAGGTTATATCTATTTCTCTGTCCAGTTTCCAGGAAGCCTTAAGATCTTTTATCACCATCTCTTCCAGTTCAGAAGCAAATACAACATCCCCCCCCCCCCACACCACACCATCACCATCCCATTTTATTAAGAAACACTATTTATCTCACACGTCAAGTCTGCCATTGAGGTCAAATGCATCACTTCCCTTACATTGTTCCAGTTATACCCCCTTACGTTGGAGCTGCCATGAATGGGGAGGGGAGGAAGGAGGGAGGTGGAGGAGAAGGAGAGGGGGGGAGGAGAAGGAGAGAGGGAGAAAGAGGAAGGGAGGAAATAGAGGAAAGGAAGGAAGGGAGAAACAGCTGATCACTTTATCTTCCAATAAACTCCAACAGAGAGAGAGAGAGAGAGAGAGAGAGAGAGAGAGAGAGAGAGAGAGAGAGAGAGAGAGAGAGAGAGAGAGAGGCCAGGTCAATCACTATATCAAGCACTATCCCTTGTTGACCAGACGTCTTATTGTGCAAACCATGACCCAAGATGGCGGTGTAAACAGACGGTGAACCCTCCCGATTGATTGGCTACCCTTACCTGCACTACCCTTACCTGCCATCTACCACACACACACACACACACTTTGTCACCTTTACTAGTGAACTACTTAACCAAACTCCTACCCACAGGCAATGTTACTGTTCCTTTTAATTCCCCTGTGTTACTGAGACCCTGAGACCTTCAACTTCACGCTATGTTACGCCATCTCCCACGACATGAAGAAGAAGAAGAAGAAGAAGAAGAAGAAGAAGAAGAAGAAGAAGAAGAAGAAGAAGAAGAAGGAGAAGAAGAAGAAAGAGGAAAAAAGAAGAAGGTTATCAATGAAGCCTCGAACCTCCGCCTCCTCTCAGTCTATCTCGGTTCAATTCACCAATGAAACAGTATCGGTTCACTCGACTACTAATCATCCTAATGTCACCTGGGGGAGAGAGGGGGGGTAGGTTTGTGCTAGGGTGTCTAATCTTCATGTGAAATAACCTAGGGTGTCTAATGTTCATGCATCGTTAAAACACACTCAAACCAAAAGAAGAAACTAAACTTGTTAAAACCACTGGATCAGACTGAATCTTCCTTAATGCAGACATATAGGAGTACAGAGATGAAGTCTCGAGAAGTATACTGCTAAATAGGAGAGGGGAGAGGAGAAGAGGAGAGGAGGAGAAGGAGAGGAGAAGAGGAGGAAGGTTATATACAGCTAAATACGACAAGGAGGAGGAAAGGCAAGAGGAGCAAGAAAAGAAGGAAGAGGAGAAGGGATATGTACCGCTAGATACGAGGAGGAAAAAGAGAGGGATGAGGAGGAGAAGGAGAACAAAGAGGAAGATAAAGAGAAGACGGAGGAGCAGGAAAAGAAGGAGAAGGAAGAACAATGAGAGAAAGAAGAAGAAGAGGAGAAAAAAAGGAGAGGAAGAAGAGCAGGAGAAGAATAAGAAAAAAAATAAAAATAACCCCACAACCCGGAATGACGTCAATGGCCGCCCTAAACTACCCGAATCTTGTATATTATTATGAAGTGAGTTTCCAGAACCTCCTGGAAGATATATATAGAGAGAGAGAGAGAACTATCCAGAACGATGCTGCTATCTCTGGCTATATTACTTATCTATACTTCGGTGCTCATTTATTACGCGTGAGAGAGAGAGAGAGAGAGAGAGAGAGAGTCGGAAATAACGAGAGAACAACGAGATGGGTTATACAATGTTCATGGTTAACGCACAAGAAGGTGGAGGAGGAGGAGGAGGAGGAGGAGGAGGAGGAGGAGGAGGAGGAGGAGTGACGTGAAATGACAAGGAAATCAAGGGATTAAACCCATACCAAGGAGGTGTTGACGGCCCTCGATTCCATCTGTCAGGCTGGAAAATCCCAAGTGTCTGGCCGATAACGATGCCCCCCCCTCACCCCCCTCAAGACCCTCACCCCTCAAGACCCTCACCCTCAAGACCTCCCCCAGCATAGGTTATTGCCACCCCTGTACCCCACCACCACAAGATCTTTGGCCCAGTGGCAGCCAAGAAGATTGAACAGGAATCACACACACACACACACACACACACACACACACACACACACACACACACACACACACACACACACACACACACACACCACACACACATCAGGTTTTATTGAGTGTGAGTTCCCCAGCAAGCAAGTGTGTGTGTGTGTGTTGGTAGGTAGTCAATCATCTTGGTCCACCGTTGCAGTCACTGCTTATATCTCCAAACACTACCACCAACACCAACACCAACAACACCACACCACCAACACCAACTACACACACACACACACACACAACGCCGCCACCATGAGCTATATTTACGTCTATAATGTATACTGTTATCACCTCTATGGCTGGTTTATTGATCCATCCGATATTATTAGTGTTATACGTTGTTGGGCAGTGTTGGAGGGATGATGGAATGAACCAGGAATGATGGAATGAACCAGGGATGATGGAACGTTCTCGTGTATGGATTATGATCTAAATATAGTACGGCATTTATTTTATAATTCGTGTATGACATTTATCAAACAGACCAGAGCGAGATACACCCCCACAAACACTCATACACCCCACACACACACACCCCCCCACATACAGCAATTACAGATCATCTCCCCCTACATAATATTCACCCACCCTATAACCCTCCCCCCTTTAACTTGAGATTACTTCCCTAATCTCCCATCCACACCCTCAAACTTTGGCCATAAACTCTTCCCCTCCACCCATTCCTCGCCTCCACCTACTCCCGTCCCACCCACCAAACTCCTTCTGTCTCTCGGCTATCCACTGCAACCATCTTCCTCCACCTCCACCCTACCAACCTGCTCTACCTCCACCCTACCATCTTCCTCCTCCACCCTCCACCCTACTATTCCCTTCCACCCACCCCTCCACCCTTCCTTCCTCTCTCCCCAAGGAACTTCGACTCAGCACCTCCCAGCATGCTAACGACGTAGACGCTCCCGAAGAAGTGGGTCACACTACAGCAGAAGACCCGAATCTCAGCACCATTATGACTCCACGCCAGGAACCATTACCTCGTGAAGGTCAACGCCGGGAATCAACGTCAAGGGGTCCAACGTGCAATTATAAGCTTGGTTTGAACGCCAGAAATACAAAGGCTTAGAATGAACGCCACTGGGAACACAACACGAGAAGTAAGACCCAGAATTCAACCCAAACAAGCCAAGACTTACAATTCAACGCAGTGGAATGAAGGAAAAAGAGCTACACACACGCACGCCCCCCACAAAAGAAAAAATCCTACCATATCATTTTATATACCATTTTCTCCCCCACTTGTAAAATAAACCAAAACCTATTTTAACCACAGACATCCATATATATATTTTTTTTAACCACTCCTGAGTCACTTTATCCACCTAACCAGATTAAGCTGTCTTATTACTGGCATTAGTTAGTTTACGAGACACTGAGCCCTCCCAAGCAGTTTCATTTGAATATAATTACGTATTAGCCCAAATATATATTTTTCTCCCTGCATCCTAATTTTGGGGGGAGGAATTTTATTTTTTTCAGGTATTCTTACGCTGTTTACATCGGCGTCGTCAAAAGGGTTAAATCATCGTCGTCGCGTTAAATCATCGTCGTCAGGGTTAAATCATCGTCGTCAAAGGTTAAATCATCGTCGTCAGTTAAATCATCGTCGTCAAGCAATCATCGTCGTCAAAGTTAAATCATCGTCGTCAAAGTAAATCATCGTCGTCAACGGGTTAAATCATCGTCGTCAGGGTTAAATCATCGTCGTCGGGCTAAATCATCGTCGTCAGGGTTAAATCGTCGTCGCTGGGTTAAATCATCGTCGTCAAGCGGGTTAAATCATCGTCGTCAAAGGTTAAATCATCGTCGTCACAAGCAAATCATCGTCGTCAAAGGGTTAAACTATCGTCGCAAGCGTTAAACCATCGTCGTCAAAGGGTTAAATCATCGTCGTCAAAGGGTTAAATCATCGTCGTCAGCGTTAAATCATCGTCGTCAAAGGGTTAAATCATCGTCGTCAGTGGTTAAATCATCGTCATCAAAGGGTTAAATCATCGTCGCCGGGTTAAATCATCGTCGTCGCGGTTAAATCATCGTCGTCAAGCGTTAAATCATCGTCGTCAGCGGGCTAAATCATCGTCGTCAAGGGTTAAATCATCGTCGTCAAAGGGTAAATCATCGTCGTCAAAGCAACTATCGTCGTCAAAGGGGTTAAATCATCGTCGTCAGCGTTAAATCATCGTCGTCAAGGGTTAAATCATCGTCTTCAAAAGGTTAAATCATCGTCGTCAAGGTTAAATCATCGTCGCCGCGTTAAATCATCGTCGTCAAGGGTTAAATCATCGTCGTCAAAGGGTTAAATCATCGTCGTCAAAGGGTTAAATCATCGTCGTCGCGGTTAAATCATCGTCGTCAGTTAAATCATCGTCGTCAGCGGGTTAAATCATCGTCGTCAAAGGTTAAATCATCGTCGTCAGGCTAAATCATCGTCGTCAAAGCGTTAAATCATCGTCGTCAAAGGGTTAAATCATCGTCGTCAGCGTTAAATCATCGTCGCCGCGGTTAAATCATCGTCTGCAAAGGTTAAATCATCGTCGTCGCGTTAAATCATCGTCGTCAAAGGGTTAAATCATCGTCGTCAAGGGGTTAAATCATCGTCGTCAAAGGTTAAACTATCGTCGTCAGCGGTTAAATCATCGTCGTCAAAGGTTAAATCATCGTCGTCAAAGGTTAAATCGTCGTCAAAGGCATCGAGTGAATTTGTTAGGTTAAGGATATCTAGATCTTGTGTTTGTTGTCCACTCTCTCTCTCTCTCTCTCTCTCTCTTCGCTCGCTCGCCGAGAGAATGACAGGAGGAGAGATTTCTCACCACCACCCACGTCGCTCCCTGCTGGTGGTGGTGGTGAGACAGTAGTTCCATCACTTCAAAAACATGATTGTTGCTGTGTCGTCTCCGCTTCCTTTCCATTGGCGACTAAATTTAGCGTCTTGCCGGGGTTGATAAAGTCTCCTCTTGCTCATTTCCTCCCCATTCATCACAGCTGGATCCTCTCTCCTCTCCCTGCTCCTCTCTCCTCCTCTCCCGATCCTCTCCTCCTCCCCGCCCTCCTCCTCCCTATACACAGCTACTGCTCTCTAAATTATGTTTTGAACTTTTTATATATAACTTATCCCCTAACCCAACCTAACCTAACCTAACTGAACTTTCTATCAGTCCCCTCACTCCTCCTCACCTCCCTCACTCCCCCTCTCCCTCACTCTCCCCACTCCTTCCCCACTCCCCCTTCCTCCCTCACCCCTCCTACTTCCCTTCTCCTCACTCTCCCCCCCCAAATGGTGACGTCAACAGCCAGTACCTCACCCAGGCATAATGAACACACTGTCTCTGCTTTCATACAATCCGCCGTAATGAATTTTATATGCATTAGCCAAGTGACTCGACAAAGTTTGGCCAGACGCCCTCGTGCCAAGGTGGGGGGGTAGGGTAGGGGGAGGGGGGTGGAGGGGTGTGGGGTTGATACACATATTCTTAATGATGGTGGTGGTGGTGAATGGTTGTAGGGTGTGGTGGTGATGGTATGGTTGTGGTAGGTGTGGGTGATGGTTGTTGATGGTGGTATGGTGTGGTGTGGTATGGTATGGTGGTGGTGGTGAATGGTTGTAGTGGTGTGGTGGTGATGGTATGGTTGTGGTATGGTGTGGTTGTGGTATGGTGTGGTTGTGATGGTGTGGTTGTGATGGTGTGGTGTGGTGTGGTTGTGATGGTATGGTTGTGGTATGGTGTGGTTGTGGTGATTATGGTGATGTTTTTGAATTGTGGTTATGGTGGTGGTGGTGGTGGTATTTGTGGTGGTAGTTGTAGTAATGGAACAAGTAATTTTATAGAAAAAAAAATACCTGAAAAAAATTACAGGGTTTACAGAATTAATTTACCTTCTCATCTGGTCGTTAAAGTGACTATTTACACAACATTTAATTAATGAAGGAAGAGGAGACACGAGCCTATTGGAATTGTTGTCAGTTTTCATGTGTGTAATTTACGTGTGTGTGTGCATGTTTGTAATGTATCTGTATGTATGTATTGTATGCATATGTGCGTGTCTATACATATATTAAATTGCATGTATTCGTATTAAAAAAAATAATTAATAAAACGTGCCTAATAAAAAGGTAATGAATCGGGTGTGCTCTGATTGTCCACTTACTCATAAGGTTTCCTGAAAATGATTAAAAACTGTTTCAGCGTCACAACAAACACACACACACACACACACGGTCTCTCTAGTGTGGGGTGTATGGGTGAAGTGTAGTGGGGAGGAGTAGGTGGATGGGGGTGGGTAGGTGGATGGGGGTGGAGAGGTGGATGGGGAGAGAAAGGATGGGGTGAGTAGGGATGGGGTGGAGGTATGGTGGGAGGCAGGAGAGATAGGGAGGGCAGCCCCAAGACACGGAAGACACACAAGGAATTAAGAGGGAAGGCTGGCGAGTACCCATGATGGCAGGGCTGGTGGGGGGAACCAGAGGGGTTGTGGGGCTGGTGGGGGAACTTGGTGAAGGTAGGTGGTGGTGGTGGGGTAGGGGAGAGAAAGCCCCGCCACGATAACGGGGAGGAGGAGGAGGGGCCTGAGGCCAACGTCTTTGTTGGGGAGGAGGGGGGTCCTGTGGTGTCTGACCATAGGGACGCCAGGACCAACCTCATCTGAATGCCTGGGGGGAGGAGGGGAGGGGGAGGGGAGGAGGGGAGGAGGAGAGGGTGGGGAGAGGGGAGGAGTGTAGAGGAGGAAGGAGAATAGGGAGGTGCAAAGAGAAAGGGGGTGTCGATGTAAGGAGGTGAGGAAGTAGGGGAGGGAGGAAGGGGAAGAGGTAGGGGAAAGAGATAAAGGACAAAACAAGATATTCCGATCAACCATAGTTACCCCAGCTTGACTCCCCCAGATTGACTCCCCAGCTTGACTCCCCAGCTTGACTCCCCAGCCCCGGCCTTGTCATGGTTTTAATTCAGTTTAACAGGTGAGTGGTTGAACAGCACAGCAATATAACCGACGGTAGTTCAGGAGGACAATATATTCGATTGTCCTGCTGGTGTTATTGGTTTAGTGGGCGGTGATTGGTCGTTTGTAGTAGCCAATGAGCATAGAGCTATATGAAGGTGTGTAAATAGATATGATATGATGAGTGTTTGAGGTGTAGATGACTCACTGATTTATAGGCGTGAGTCAACATGAGTCACAGGGGTACTTACCTTCCCAGAGGGCAAGCCAGCAGCCTCCAACGCCACCTCGACTCGCTTCTTATCGTCCCCGTGTCGTGCAAACAACTTAACAATACTGAAAGGTAAACAATATCATGGCATTATAATCATTCTATTATAATTATCAAGATCAAAATATAAATTACAAATATATAAACATTAATATAAATTTCCACTAGTTTAATTTATATACACTTGTAGGTATGTATATTTAAAGAACACTGGCTTAAAATGATAAAGAGTGTGTGAGAGCCTGATAAACATACACACGCACGCATATTCATACATACATACATACATACATACATACATACATACATACATACATACATACATACATACATACACACACACACACACATCCTTAATATTGGAAAATGCAAATGATGAGAAGGAAAAGGTTCCTCCATCGACCACACACACACACACACACACACACACACCACCTGCCTTCCTGGCTGCCAAACTCTTTCAATAAACATTAATTATTATTATTCATTAATATGTATTATACACACACACACACACACACACACACACACACACACACACACACACACACACACACACACACACACACCATCAGGCTGTATCCTTTATGCTTAAGTGATTTAATCTGCTCCCAAGTATCTCACGGTTGATGGAAAGTGAGGAGATGGGATATAGATAAGAAGGAAGCATTATAAAACAGGGATGGGAGAGAGGAGAATGTAATGAAAGGAGTCGACATGGGAGGAGGATGGGAGGGGAGGTGAGCATGGGAAGTGTGGATGGGAGGGCTGACATGGGAGTGGATGGAGGGGGGGGCTGACATGGGGTCTGGATGGGACAGGGGGGTGACATGGGAGTGGATGGGACAGGGGGGCTGACATGGGAGTGGATGGGAGGGGGGGGGCTGACATGGGAGTGGATGGGACGGAAGGGACTGACATAGGATGGAGGATTGTAGAGGGATGGGATGGTAATGGGGGATGGGACGGAAGGGGCTTGATATGGGAGGAGGTTGGAAAGGAAGGGGCAAGGGTAGCATGGGAGGGGAGGGGGGCGAAGGATGGAAAGGATAGATGGAGGATTTCATATCTGACAGACCCTCCAATAACGGACTTTCCTCTCCATATAACGGACTCTCCACTCCATATAACGGACTTTCTTCTCCATATAACGGACTCTCCACTCCATATAACGGACTTTCCTCTCCATATAACGGACTTTCCATTCCATATAACGGACTCTCCACTCCATATAACGGACTTTCACTTCATATAACGGACTTTCCTCTAAAACTTTAAACCCTACCACTAAAAAAAAACTTGACACAATATTATAAACTTTTAGGTAAACTTTTCAAACTCCATTTAGAAATTACGATAAAATTTAATTATATACTAAAGCGTTAATGAAACTTTACAAAGTATTAGTAAGGAGTTAAAAGTATACAAGGACAAAATATAATGAAGGTAAGATTGATTTATAAAAAAGTAGAAAAAAGTTATAAAAGTAGATTTGAGGAGAAAATAACTTTGAAGTTTAAGGTAATGTATAGAATAAAGGGTAGACAATATATAAGTATGAAGGTAGATTTAAACCTCAATACTCTGAGGGTCTGGACTGGGTGTAGGAGGAGTGACGGGGAAACTCATAAAGGGTGAATAGAGGTAAGAGGAGTGACGGGGGAACTCATAAAGGGTGAATAGAGGTAAGAGGAGTGACGGGGGAACTCATAAGGGGGTAACCAGGAGTCGAAAGAGCACCTGTGGGGGAGGAGCTCATAATGGGTAACCAGGGGCAGGAAAAGAGTGACAGGGAGTGACCGGCAGTAGGAAGAGATTGACAGGGAGTGACCATTAATAGGAAGAGTGACAGGGGGTTGGGGGGTAACTCACTTCTTGACAGAGACTTTGTTGTGACGATCAGCTGTGAGACAGAGTTTGTTGTACGCCTTGTGGAGGAAAGTGATGGGCGAGGCGTTGGTAGCGATCAGGTTATAAGCCATCTTGAGTATTTCGTCCGCCCATAACTGTAAGCAACAAGGTAATAATTATGAGGCGGTAAGGCATTGTATGAGGTGGTAGACATTAAGTCAGGTCAGGTTAGGTCAGGTCAGGTCAGGAGAGGTGAGGTTAGGTTAGGGGCCCACTGCTTTTAAGGCCGTATCATTCTATACAGACGATGGTTGGGGCCTACACATCGCTAACAAACCTTGGTAACATAGATAAGGGCCCAGGAGCAGCGGTCAGAGAGCTTAAGGGCCGTCGGGGGTCCGGGGATAGTGGAGATGTGTGTACAGCTGGTAATGACGATACAGGAGGGGGGAGGAGAGGAGCCTTTGGGAGTTGCCCCTCTCTCTGTTGTGTGTGTGTCTCTACCTAAGCTTATTCTCTCTACCTCTCACTGTAACCTCCCTACCTCTCTACCTCTCACTGTAACCTCCCTACCTCTCTACCTCCTCTCTACCCCCTCACCTCAGTCCTCTCATCTCAACCTCCCGCCCTAAAGAGGAGATATATCCCGGTTAAGTCTCAGTAAATGAGATCTAAAATTTGGGGCGAAGCAAGCCCCACCACTACCACTCACTACCCCACCACCACCATTGGCTACCACCACCACCACTACTACAGCCACCATCACCACCACCACACACACCATCACCACCACACACACATCACCACACACACACACACACACCACTTGCTCACCACACCCCTGATTATGTCTCCACTCTCCTCCACACTTCTCCCTCCCACACTCTCCTCCCCCACTCCCACATCAAACACTCGCCCACTCACAACCATAAGTGCTTCCATACTTCAAGTCTTAAGTCATAAACAATACGGATTTTCCCCACTTCTCTTTCCCTCTCATTCATCCCCATAAAAGTTCCCTCTCCCACTTGTCTCTCCCACTCGCCTCTTCCACCATTACTTTCCCTTTTTGGAGGAGGAGGAGGAGGAAAAAATACCAGAGGAGGAAAAAATACCCCAACTCTGATAAATTTGGCATTTTGTTCACTTACGGGAATTATTATTGTTTTTAAACCAGGTGTTGCGTCATGCGTCAAGTATTGTGAAAGATATGGTGTTTGTATGTCTTATATGTCCATCATAACTTGCGTCACATCATAACCTGCGTCACATCATAACCTGCATCACATCATAAATTGCGTTACATCATAACCTGCGCCACAGCATAACCTGTGTCACATCATAATTTTCGTCACATCATAGCCTGCGTCACATCATTATTTGATTCACATCATAACTTGCGTCACATCCATCATCATCATCATCATCAAATCACAACCTCGTGGCGTCACACATTATATACTGCATATACATACCACACTACAGACGTCACACCCTGTTGCGTCACACTCTTCCCTACGCCACACAGACACCTGTTTGCCGCCACCTCTATCTTGCGTCACACGAGTTACAGCCACTCTGAATAACTTAGCTTGTGCGTCAGGTATCTCGCTTCACACACCTGCATTACCTTCACATGTGTCGTGGTGTTAAACATTTCTGCACACACACACACACACACACACACACACACACACACACACACACACACACACACTCCTCAGCCTCATGAATATCAATATTTTCCAGAATATGGAACTGAATCATTGAAGTAGTGTGAGGGGTGGAGGGTGAGGTAGTGGGAGGAGGTGAGGTAGTGGGGAGGGGGGAGGGGTGAGGGGTGAGGGTGGAGGGGTGAGGTAGTGTGAGGGGGTGAGGGGAGAGGGGTGAGGGGAGTGTGAGGGAGATGGTGGCAAGAGGACTGAGGAACCTGGACCTCTTTTTAACCTCTCTTTGTTACATGTGGTGGTGGTGGTGGTGGTGGTAGAGGTGGTGGTGGTGTGGTAGGATGGTGGGTGGTAGTGGTGATGGTGGTAGTGGAGGTGGTGGTGGTGGTGATGGTGGTGGTGATGGTGGTGGTGGAGGCAGGGTAGAGGTGGTGGTGGGTGGTAGTGGTGATGGTGGTGGTAGTGGGGATGGTGGGTAGGGAGGTGGTGGGTGTGGTGGTGGTGGTGGTGTGGTGGTGGTAGAGGTGGTGGTGGTGGTGGTGGTGGTGGTGGTGGTGGTGGTGGTAGAGGTGGTGTGGTGGTAGAGGGTGGTGGTGGTGGTAGAGGTGGTTGTGTGTAGAGGTAGGTAGAGGTAGTGGTAGGTGGTAGAGGTAGGTGGTGGTAGAGGTGGTGGTGGTAGAGGTGGTGGTGGTGGTAGAGGTGGTGGTGGTGGTAGAGGTGGTGGTGGTGGTAGAGGTAGTGGTAATAGTGGTAGTGGTAATAGTGGTGACTTTTTTGTTTTTAAACCTACCGGACACACCTCCCTCCCCCACGGGATGAATGGCATCGTCCACACTTATCACACCCTCGAGTAGCACCTTGAACTAGACTCCTAAGTATGACCACCCTCCCAAAATCAAGTATGTCTCCCTTCCCTTTTGATCAGGGAAGGTGGGCGGCACCATTCACGAGACGGCCAGGGGAGGGTGAGGGGGGGGAGGGGAGGGGTGAGGGGAGGGGTGAGGGGTGAGGATGACACAGGACCAGTCTCATCACCAATCCACCACACACCACAAGGATGAGAGAGGAGGTGTCAGGCAGAGGCAATGTCCTGGTTGAGGAGTGTGGGCGAGGTGCATCATGCAGGCAACTCGGTCATGTTTCCTCGGCACGACAAGCTGCCCCCTCCTCAATTTGGCCCATCCACCACTGTTCATTCTCCTCCATCTCCCTAACCTTCACCAACGTCCTTCCCTTCCCTCTCTCCTCATTTCTACCTCCATTACCCTCCCTCCAGCACCTTCCTTACACAACCTGGGATCCTGCACCATTTCTGTCTTCACACCCAACCATCACATACAACCATAATACCACTATACCATTTATTAAGACCTCTACACGTCTCAACCCCCCCACCTCCTACCCCCACCCCCTACCTCTACCTTTCTACCCACACACAACAAGAAATGTCAGTTCCCCTCCCTCCACCCCCTTCCTAACCTCAGAATGTCCGACACACACACCTTGACACAGTAATACTAGTCTAGGTAAACATGTGTGTGTGTGTGTGTGTGTGTGTGTGTGTGTGTGTGTGTTTCATGAGCACTACCACACCATATCATCTCTCATATATATATATATATATATAAACCTCGTGGATTTTTCAGTTATATTTTTTTTCCTTTTTGCATAATAATTTTTTTCTCTTCGTGATCCAATAAGTTAGGTTAGATTAGGTTAAGTTAAGTTAGGTTAGTTTAAGTTAGGTTAGGTTAGGTTAGGTTAAGTTAGGTACTTTATACATAAGGTGTACCCTCCTGTAGCAAGTGAAGAGAAGCATAACTAGAATCCAACTGATAAAAATAAAATATTAAAAAACAAAAAAAACAATAATAAATAAAAAATAAAAATAAAATAAATAAAATAAATAAAATAATTAAATAAAAATAAAAATCAACTAAAATAAGTAAACATTGTAGCTTGTGGATAAAAGAAACGTCTAACTAATAAACAAACATATATGAAGTATAAAATCTCGTCTTTAAATGGACTCGAGGTGGTGCAGTACTTTACCTGACCAAGAGACAAAAGGTAAGGGAAGGCTGTGGGGGAATTCTAATGTATGTCTGTCTGTCTGCCTGTCTGTCTGTCTGTCATAACCTCTCAATGTTCCAGAGAGGTCGTAAGCCAGGTCATGGGGGGGAAGGAGAGAGAGAGGGAAGGAAGGAGGGGACAACAGAGTGACTTAGCTACCGTGGTAAGTTTATCTCCTGGGTTAGACTAAAGATTACCTTCCTCAGATCAATACCTTAATCCAGGTTCACCCCCCCTCTCCCCCCCCCTCCCCCCTCTCTACATTATCAAGTAGATTTTCTGTGTCGCGTTAGTCTTACAGAGAGGATGGGGGTGGAGCGTTGATGGGGGTAGGGTGGAGCATTGATGTGGGATGGGGTGGAGCGTTGAAACTGGGGGTGGAGCGTTGAAGGGGGTAGGGTGGAGCGTTGATTGGGGTAGGGTGGAGCATTGATGGAGGATGGGGTGGAGCGTTGAAACTAGGGGTGGAGCGTTGATGGGAGTAGGGTGGAGCGTTGATGGAGGATGGGGTGGAGCGTTGAAACAAGTCCAATTTATGAGAAGAAAATGCAGGTCAAAGTCAATATGCATTTTGTTTACCGAGTCGTCTGTCAGGGAGGCACTGCCACGGCGCAGACTATCACTTGACCTTTGACCCTTGACCCTCCTAAAGCTGACACAGTAGTTTCCCAGCGATGACCTGAACCAGTGGAGGAGGACATGAGGGTCAAGGTCAACAACATACTGACCTTTTTTATTTTTTTACCTTCTATATGAATCAGGGTCACCTAACCAACCACTGTTTTACTTCTCACGAATCAGATCAGGTCAGGTCAGGTCAGACACACACGTTACCATGAAGTGTAGTTACCCGGCGAGCAGTATAGTGGCTCCCTCTGGTGGTGGCGTGAGGAGACTTTAGTTCACCTCACAGTCAATAGATGGCGCTGATATCAAGCTATAGTTCACCTCACAGTCAATAGATGGCGCTGATATCAAGCTATAGTTCACCTCACAGTCAATAGATGGCGCTGATATCAAGCTATAGTTCACCTCACAGTCAATAGATGGCGCTGATATCAAGCTAATTTCGCGTCATGTATATTATTATTATTCTTATTAAAGTGTGTGTGTGTGTGTGTGTGTGTGTATACTGTCATTGATACAAAACCCGCCAAATTCTACGGTAATATCAGATAAATTCATGTTCGGTCAAATCATCACACAGCTCCACACTACACAAACAATACAACGTAATTACCTCATTAAAATAAATAGCAACGAAAAAAAATAAAAAAAAAACACAAAAAATCAGGAGTTTGACCTCGCTTTATCTAACTGAGTTCTACAATGCTTTTATTTGGTGTTTGTTCATTTGATTTTTTTTCTCTATCACCTGTGTGTATGTGTGTGGTCCTCTCTCGTGATGATGAAATGATAAACAACCTCTACCCCATCAAAGAAACAATTAAATCATACTTGTTTTTCTCTTCTTTTTTTTATTGTTGGTACATTTGGTATTCAACTTTAGGTGTATGTGAAGTTAAAATAACCTCCTGTAGTTTAATAGCTGTGATTTCATTGGCTATTCGAATGACAATGTAACCAATCGGCATTTAGGGAGGGAGGGAGAGGGAAGGGCTGATACAACTGAATTTTTTTTTACCTTAACCACAGGGCTTCTAGGGAGGAGAGAAGGAGGGGCCACGTCCAACTGAATCTTTGCTAATCGTTTATATTATGATCTCTGGGTCAATGTGGGATATGTAAATAATGTTTTTTGTTGAATCTCTTTCGATTATCTGTTAATTACGCCGCCATTCTCCTATATTATGGTAGTTTTTGATCTATTGTGTCTTCTCCGCCTCACGCCATATCTGGGAGCATACAGGAAGTGGTGAGAGCCAAAGAGAGGGGGAGGAGGGTAATTAGTAAAGCCTGGAGTTTGAACAATGTGAAGAGTGACGCACGGGAACCACCACCACCACAACCCCCCCCCCTTACCTGAGAAAAACTAATTAGTGATCAAAGAAGGTATATTGAGGTCGACCTGAGCTTACGTGTGTTTGTTTGTATTTAGTATAATTTCATGATCTTTTTTTTATATATACTGAAGTAGGTGTAGTGAAGTTGTCTATATAATGTAATAAAAAAAATTGAAGGTCAAGCGAGAGACTATAAGTGTGTTTACATCTGTGTTTTGTGTAAATATCTCACGTTTATTATTATTATACCTGTAGGTCGTGATGATGTCTCTCCACACACACACGCACACACACACACACACACACACACACACACACGGATATAGTCTTCTCCTCGGGGTTGGTGTGAGGGCGGCCTCTGGGAGCTTGTGATCACGATAATGGAGGTGAAGGTGAACAAAACACCTGCCTGGCTGCATATTTTACACCCCAACATTCTAGTCCATCTACCGTGTGTGTGTGTGTGTATGTGTGTGTGTGTGTGTGTGTATCTCGCTCCCTGGCTCGCTTTCATGTCTGCGTAGTGAAGCGCATGTTACTTCCTTCCTTCCCTGCCTGCCTCTATGCTTATCTGCCTGTCTGTTGTATGTCTGCGTACTTGTCTGCTTCTTCCTTGCCTGTCTGCCTGGTTGTCGACTCCTGTTGTCTCGATAGTGTTGTCAAAATCCTCCACCTCTTCCTCTTCTCTCACGCCATTGTGTCATATCACCTGACACAAAATCACATATACTTATTTTCTTGGAAGAATATCTACACTATAACCCTCAGTAAACACATATTGGGATGACCCCCTTCTCTCCACCACCATACTATAACCTATTCTATCAACAAAATTAAAAAAAATATATAAATTAATCGACTTTACAGGTACTCCCCTTCACTAGTGCGTTTACAGGGGCTCGTCATATAAGCATTTCACAAATTATTACACTGAGATATATGTTTTTATTATATTGTATGTTTAATATTGCCACACTGCACAAAACCTAACGAGCCCCTGTAAACGCACAAGTGAAGGGGACTGTATAATATAATGATTTAATTAATTGTGCCGATAGATATAATGCGGTTGGATTCTACTCACAAAACTGCCTTTGGGATTATGTAAGTTCTTAACCCCTTGAGTATAATGATTTAATCCCTGAGTATAATGATTTAATCCCTGAGTATGATGATTTAACCCCTTGAGTATAATTTCATCCCTTGAGTACGATCATTTAACCCCTTGAGTACGATCATTTAACCCCTTGAGTATGATGATTAATTAACCCTTTGAGCATGATGATTTTCAACCCCCTCCCCTCCCCAACTTCCATATTTCATCATCATACTCAAGTGTTAAAATCCAGTCATTATACTGGCCACCACATCATCATCCTAGCTGTCATTATACTTGGCTGGTGAGAGACTGGAAAGCACAATACCCCGGTACAGGCGGATGAAAGCCGTATTATTAATTATTCGGCTTTGTTTCGGCAGACTTAAAGCCGTTCATACCTGCCTCTTCACAATACCCCTTCCTCCTCCTCCTCTTTCTTCTTCTCCTCCTCCTCTTCGTCCCAGATATCTGCGCAATATATACTAGGCAATAAATGGAGTCGGAGTTGGAATAGGCTGCTATAAGGTAATAGGTATGTAAGGTAAGTAAGGTAAGGTAAGATATGTAAGGTAAGGTAAGGTATAAGGTTAATGTAGGTATGTATGTAAGTGTGGTAAGGTTAAGTAAGGTAAGGTAAGGTAGGTAAGGTTAAGTAAGGTAAGGTAGGTTACTTAGCTCAAAATCACCTGGAAAATATAGTACTGTGCTTTGTCTGACTGATCCCATGGCTATGGGGGGGGGATGGGGTGGGGGAGTGGGGTGGGGAGTGTGTGTGGGGGGTGGGTGGGGGAGGGTGGTGGGGGAGGTGTGGTGGGGGAGTAGGTGGTGGGTGGGGGGAGTTAGGTGGGAGGTGGTGGGGGAGTTAGTGGGGTAGTTGGGGAGTAGTAGAGGTGGTAAGAGAGGAGAGGAGTGGGTTAATATTACCGACATACCTACAGACACTTGCCCAGGTATAACAAACAACCAAAGGAAGGAGAGGCGGAGGGGAGACGACGCCCCAGAGAACTAGAAAAAAACACAGACGAATATTATATTAAAATTACCATCAAAGTTCACACGTTTAAGTTCCGTTCATTAATAAGGTGTGTGTGTGTGTGTGTGTGTGTGTGTGTGTGTGTGTGTGTGTGTGTGTGTTGGAGGGTTAATCTTGTTATGCTCTAAAGGTATTATTATAACTTGTATCAATATTATGCTTGGTACTTCTCTCTCTCTCTCCTGACCCACTCTACCTCTACCCCCCGAACTACCTCACCGGACTCGCCCATCGTCTATTATTCACAGGAGAGCCGTCGGTAGTTTTCCCAGAGGGCGCTAATCCTCGGCAGCCACACACACACACACACACACACACACACACAGGCAGAGCGTTCATCGTTATAACCGACTGTCTCTAATTACTTACTGCCGCCTAGTGAAGTTGGGGCCTCTCTCTCTCTCTCCCTCACCCCTACCTCACGTCACATCCCGGCTTGTGACTTGACCTTCCTGAATCACCCCGAGAGAGAGAGGGGGGGTGGTGTGTGTGTGTGTGTGTGTGTGTGTGTGTGTGTGTGCCTTCCCTTGCCTTATCTTCTATCTCCTTCATCACATTGTTTTATTTCTAACTGTGCCTGCTGCCTCACTCCACTTCACCTCACCTCACTTTACTACTCACCTTTACTCCCCACCTCACCTCCCCCACCACCTCACCTCACTTTACCTCACTTTACTTCACCCTCACCTTACCTTACCTCCCCACCTTACCTCACCCTCACTTTACTTTTACCTCACCTCACCTCACCTCACTTTACTTCCCCATCTCCCCTCACACTCTCCCCTCACCTCACCTTACCTCACTTTAGTTCACCTCATTTCACTTTTTCCTCATCATTCTTATCATCCTATCTCTTCCCAGTTACTGCTTAGCCACACCCTTAGCTACTACACCACACCGTCGCCTACCCAGCCACACCCTCACCTACGCAGCCACACCTCTTAAGACTCAAACAGCCCCCACCTAGACCACACCTTCACCTGATGGAATAGAGGCTCACCTTCACCTAGAGCGACCACACCCCTCACCTGTTGCGCACACCCCACCCCCCACCCCCCTCTGGTCTCTGCCTAAACCACTGAATATTACATCCGGCTGTGACACCTTCCTCCAACCGGCTGACCGGCCCGTGCTATCTCTCTCTCTCTCTCTCACCCGCAGAAGACCAAATTATTTACAAGTTCTCTCCGTTAAAATGTCACTAACTCCACATTGCGTTGTGGAGAGTGAATGTATACCAGTGTGTGTGTGTGTGTGTGTGTGTGTGTGTGTGTGTGTGTGTGTGTGTGTGTGTCTCGGCTTCACCAATCACAAGGGAGCATCACCACCCAGCCCTTCACACCGCGTCCTTACTCCTATGTTAAGAACATAAGAATGGAGGAAACTGCAGCGGGCCTATTGGCCCATACTGGGCAGTCCCATTTACACCCAACCCCTATTGCTCGTATATCCATCCAACCAATGTTTGAAGCTATCCAGCGTATTCGAGTTAATGGTGATATTTGGTAACTTGTTCCATTCATCCACTACTCTATTTCCAAACCAATGTTTACCTATTTCGCGCCTAAATCTAAATTTGTCTAATTTAAAACCATTGATACGAGTTCGCTCCTAGTTGGATAGTTTGAGTACCTTTGTAATGTCCCCTTTGTTCAGCCCTGACTTCCATTTATACACCTCTATCATATCGCCCCTCGCTCTACGTCTCTCGAGGGAGTGCAAATTAAGATGCTTTAACCTGTCTCTATACTCAAGGTTCCTAATGCCCGGGATTAGTCTTGTCATTCTCCTCTGAATTCTTTCCAAGGATTCTATATCCATTCTGTAATACGGTGACCAGCATTGAACTGCGTAATCCAGGTGTGGTCTCACAAGCGCAAGATACAGTTTTAGGATGACCTCGCTAGTCTTCTAACTAACACTCCTTTGTATGAACCCAAGTACTTTATTAGCCTTGTTACGAGCAAAAACACACTCATTCACACAGACACACTGATGAAGCTTCCTGTACAATGTTTACCCCTCATAAGGACATTCAGGATCCTTTCAAGCACACACACACACACACACACACACACACACACACACACACACACACACACACACACACACACCATCTTACATAACTTAAGTGAATCCTACAGACATTTTTTGGGGGGGTGGTTCCTCTGACCTAATTATTTTCTGAGGAACCGTGACAGTTGGGTAGGTGTGGGTGTGGCAGGTGTGTGTGAGGGGAGACAGGTGTGTGTGTGTGTGTGGGGAGACAGGTGTGTTGGGAGAGGTCAAAGTTAAAAGGATGTCACTAACCTGCCAAGGAAATTCAACCAGTATTTTAGAATTCTATTTTTGATAGAGAGAGAGAGAGAGAGAGAGAGAGAGAGAGAGAGAGAGAGAGAGAGAGAGAGAGAGAGAGAGAGAGAGAGTTTTGAAAATTCAATTATAAGAACGTCACCTTCAGCCGCTCTGTTGTATCATTGAAAAGTGAGAAAAATAATGTGTGTGTGTGTGTGTGTGTGTGTGTTTTCCTCTCCTCCGCGTCATCTATCGACCAGGTAACATAATTCACTTACACCTGACCTACATTAGTTAGCACCACACACACACACACACACACACACACACACACACACACACACACACACACACACACACACCATTTAGTAGCATCACGTGATTATTTATTCTAATTAAGTGCATAATTTAATTAAGGTAGGCGGTGGCGGAGACATGACACACACCTGCACCACACAATACCACACTGATGAAGAGAGATACCTGCAATTGTGTTCCATCTCGGTATTGGCTTTCATTCCCTCCTTCTCCTTCCATCTGCTTTCCTCCCTTCACCTCCTTTCTCCTTCTATTTTCTTTTCTTCCTTCCTTTCCTCCCTTCCATCCTTCTCTCCTTCCTTCCTCCCTTGTCTCTCTCTCTCTCTCTCTCTCCATTCACCAGAAACACAACAGGACAGCCACCCCACTACTCCACCCTTCCTCCTCTCCTACTCCTCTTCCCCTTATTATTCCTCCTCCTCTTCTTCTTCCTCCTCCTCCTTTTCCTCCATCGTAGTTCCCATCAGAGTTGCACAATATTTTTTCTTTTTAAATATATATCACCATCTAGCGGGCAATGGTTGTTCATTACCGGTATCACCTGTCCGCCTCTCTTCCCTAGTGTTAAGCCCCTGTCAGGTACCCCCCTTCCTACCTGTCCATCTTACCTGTAATCACCTCCACTAGTAAATTTTCGCCAGAGTATCACCTTCACTAGAGTACGACCTTCACTAGAGTACGACCTTCACTAGAGTACCACCTGCACTCCTGTCCACCTGTACGATATCTGTCTACCGCTACTGCAAGACTCACTAAAGATACGAGATAAGTCCAAACATCTGTCGACACCTGCCAACACTTTCCTACACCTGTCTAAATATGCCAATGTTACCTACCTACACCTGCCAACACCACCTCCCTACACCTTTTTTACACCTGCTTACACCTGCTCACACCTTCCTACACCTGTCACTACCACTAGTAACGTTACCTCGCCCCAAAACTGAAGCTACGTAAAACACACACACACACACACACACACACACAGGTTGAAGGACTGTCTGTGGACGTGTGGCCAATCCTATCTATTGATGTTTTAAAATGTCACGATTCTAATTCTGGCTGAGAAAGTTCTTGGTGGTGCTTATCTCTCTCTCTCTCTCTCTCACTCTCTCTCTCTCTGTTCATGTTTGTATATATATATTATTTACGTTATGCAAAAGACACAACAAACATAACTTTTTTGGTCTTTTATTATTATTATTGTTGTTGTTATTGTTGTTGTTGTTGTTGTTGTTATTGTTGTTGTTGTTGTTGTTATTGTTGTTGTTATTGTTGTTGTTGTTACTATTGTTGTTATTATTGTTGTTGTTGTTATTGTTATTGTTGTTGTTATTATTGCTGTTGTTGTTATTGTTATTGTTGTTGTTGTTATTGTTGTTATTATTGTTGTTGTTGTTGTTGTCAATATTATTCTGTCGTTTCTTCTCATTCTCCTTACCATAAGCCGTTCTCTTAATAGTCTTGTGGGGCTGTCTGTTTATCTCTCTCTCTGCCAACCTGCCCGTCTGTCTGTCTGTCTGTCTGTCTGTATGTGAGGGCGCGCGCACCTGCCTCACTCTTCCCGTCTGTCTGTCTGTCTGTCTGTCTGTCTGTATGTGAGGGCGCGCGCACCTGCCTCACTCTTCCCGTCTGTCTGTCTGTATCTTCCTGTTTATCTACATCTCTATTCTGTCTTACTGTCTCTCAAAAATGTTTGCCGTCAGTCCCCCCCCACACACAAGCACCTGGGATGTCTAGCCTTCAAGTGAAATAATCTAGGGGTGTCTAATCTTCAGGTAAGCTCACATAAACCAATTAAAACTACACCTCACAATGACCTTGACCTCTGACCTCCAATTACCACAAAAAATTAAAAGAAACATGACACACTGACCTTGAACTTTGACCTCACACGCAAAAAAAAATTGAGTGACCACATCCATTCAGTATGACGCTTAAAAATATCAACAGTTCAGGTGTGTGTGTGTGTGTGTGTGAATCACTGTACAGGTGTTTCCATTGTGTTCCTGACAGAAAGATAGACAGATATACAATACATACATACATATATAATGGAAGCCCCTCGAAATCGAGGATGGTCGGCCCAAGGGCCACCTCGGCGTGAATTTGTTTAAGGTGTAGAAGCTGTCGCCAACACAACAACCACACCCTAAGTTAACGAGCTGCATGACCCAATGTCAAGGAATAGTCCCAGAAGACCGGACAACTCGCCAGCTGCACTGGTTAACCATTACCCCGGAACACAATCCGCAAATCGATTAACATCCAGTTTCCCAATTACTGCTGGGTAGACAGAGGCAAATGGCGTAAAGAAACTTGCCCATAGGTTCACCCTGCCAGGGGATCGAACCCGGGTCCGCTCGCTTGTGAGGCGAGGATGTTGACCATTACACCACAGGTCGACACACATACATACAGACAGACAGACAGACAAACAAACAGAGAGACAGACAGACAGATAGACAGACAGAAGCGAAAATAACAATACACCCCCTCTCCCGGCCAGTGAAATAAAGTCATGGTATTTTATTAATATCTCTTAACGAAAAAAAAAGATATTTATTTTTACACCGTCTAACATGACACACACACACACACACACACACACACATTGATTACTTAGCCACACACACACACACACACACACACACACCTCCTTTATAATAATACCTGAATCAATACTAAATCATCAAGAAAAAATCACCAGTAGATCAGACAGACAGACAGACAGACAGACAGACAGACAGACAGACAGACAGACAGGCAGAACAGAGAGTAATAACAGCAGAAGACAATACCACAAGACACCAGCAGACTCCTACTGAAGTAAGTAGCGTCACCATCACCTTTCAATAAACTCCTTCCCTGTGTGTGTGTGTGTGTGTGTGGCTACAAGAGAGGGAAGGAGGGGAAACGGAGGGAGATGTGAATGAGGAAAGGTGGATGGGAGAAGAGAAGAGGAGAGGGAGGAGAGGGAAAGAGGGAGGAGGAGAGGAAACGGGAGAGGGAGGAGAGGAGAGGAGAGGGCAAAGGGAGGATTCTCCTGATTTATTGCACGATATTCGGTCTACTTATTCGAGGTAAAATAACCATTTACCACCTGCAGGCTAGTGGCAGGAAGAGCTGCAGATTGGTCCTCCCAGGCTGCTCCACCCCCACTCCTCTTCCCCCTCCCTCCCCTTGTCTCCTCCCTTGTCTCCCCCATCAGGATGTTCAATACGGTTGATTTAAACAAAGAAGGAAATTAGTCAAGGTAGGTGGGGGGCAAGGTGGTGTGGGGGTGGTGGGGTGGGGGGTGGGGGAGGTGGTGGTGGGGTGGGGTGAGAGGGGGGTGGAAGGAGGGTGGGTGGGTGGGGGGAGGTGGGGGGTGGGGGGTGTGGGGGTGGAGGGGGGAGGGGGTGGTGGGGTTGAGGGGTGTGATGTGGGGGTGGGGGCGAGGGGGGGTGGGGGTGGTGGTGTGGGGGAGGGGTAGGGAGGGGGTGGGGTGTAGGGGGTGGGGGAGGGGCAGGGGTGGAGGGGGTGGTGGTGTGGGGGTTGGAGGTGGTGATGGGGGGAAGGAGGGGGCGGGGTGTGTGTGTATGTGAGGGTGTGTGGGCAGAAGGTGTGTGGGGTGTGTGGAGGGTGAGGGTGGCAAGGAGGCCCACTGTGTCCACAGCCATCAACATGGTTGTGCCAGGTGGCCCTATGCCACCTCCAACCACGGCCTGGACGCCCCCCCACATCACTTCCCCCACCACCACCCCACACCACCTCCCCCCACACCACCACCCTCATTCACTTCCTCCCCCACACCACCTCCTCCCTCACCACCACCCCACACCACCTCTCCCCCACACCAACAATTCCCCACACCACCTCCTCCCCCACACCACCACCCTACACCACCTCCACATTCTTAAAACATTATCTCAAGTCATCATCACTCATACCCGTCTTTACACTCGTCCTGTCCTTCTGTCTAAATGATCCTTTCCTGTCTAATTCCTTTAAATATTTCCGTAAACAAGAAATCTTTCATTTTTTTACTGTACTTGAGAATGATAATATTGCCGCCATTACCACAAGTTTAGGCAGAGTATTTCGTTAATGCCTTTCAGTACTGGGTTATTACCATCCACCCATACACCCCACACCCACGCCCACACCCACGCCCACACCCACAAACCCATACCCACACCCACACACACACACATTCTTACATGTCAGGCCCAAAGAGGAAGGAAACGTCACACACACACACACACACAATAATAATACACAATTAATAATAATAATAATAATAATAAAACAAAGAGATGAGGTTGTTCTTAATAACACACACACACACACACACACACACACACACACACACACACACACACACACAGGGAATGTTGGGGGTCATATTTCTAAAACTGACAAAAACTCAGACCCAAAACAAACACAGTGTATCATTTAACGTGAGGTGATAATGAAACAATAACATTACCCAATAAACTCTCATTATCTGATACATAAATACATAAAATACTACATAAAATAATACATAATGAAAACAATATTGATGTTACCTAAGAATGACTACAATATTTAATGGCTCTCTGTTGGAAGGCCTTTTGTGTCAAGTTGTTTAACCGGAGGGATGGTTGGCGTTCTGTTAATACATGATGCATTACATAGGGGGTATACATGGGTGAAATTGATATACATGTATACATTATGTTAAGAGTTTATAATATGAAGTTGTTTGTGGTATCTTAAGTTGTGAGTGTGTGTGTGTGTGTGTGTGTGTGTGTTTGTGTGTGTGTGTGTGTGTGAGTGAACCACACCATCCCTACCTCTGGCTTCACATCACCAGTCTGGGCGTGCCACACTAATTGGGCCACACCACATATTGCATCACCAAACAGACTAAGCCACACCACATTACACGTTGAATCACATAAAACAAGATAAAGCCAGCCACATCATTGTCCGAGTCACACCCCCCTACCTTGGCCACACCACCGGTTGAGACCACACTAACAGATGGCGCCCAGACCACCAGCTGAGCCACGTAATTAAGGGGATTGGTGAACCAGCTGGATGTAGACACTTACTGGGCTCAACCACCTGTCAAGTACCATGTGGGTGGTACACTGAGCCAGCTGGGGGCCACAACAAATGAGCCACACCCACCTGCTGTACACACACACACTGAGGGGGTGGTGGTGATACCTCTCTATATCAAATACCCATACCAACGAGTTTTAAACCACCACACCATACCAGCTAGGCCACACCATTGGGTCAAAAGTCACATCATAGGGAGTCAAACTAACGAGCCATACCAGGTCACACCAACACAGCCGCCACACTATGAGGCCACACCATTAGGCCACATCAGGGGGCCACACTATTAGGCCACATCAGCGGGCCACACTATTAGGCCACACCAGCTGGGCCGCTCCATGGCTGGCTTGACGTCATGGCGCGGCGGGTGACGTGGCCAGATCAATAGTAAATTTGGGTACACCTGCCGGAGCTCCTTCTCTCCCTACTGTTTACCCTTACCTGTCCCCTCACACCTGTCATTAAGCTGTGACTGTACACCTGTGCTCTCACCATACCTGTACACACACACACACCTGAACAAATAAATATACATCCACACCTGCATTCTTTTACACATGTATGGTATAAATCTACCTATTGACACACGTGCTGGGATTATTTTATTTACACAGGTGTTTTCATACTTTAGCTCACACACCTGTTTCACTTAAGTACATGTAAGTCTTCAGGAGTTAAGATAAACAAAAGTAAACAAAAGTAAACAATAAGTAAACAATAACAAAAGTACAACATTCAATCCCTAACAACACCTACACATACAATCTCAACACACACACACACACACACACATACACACACGTACATAAACCCACCACCCTCAGTCCCTCACAGCGCCATCTAGTGCTTGCAAGTGCACATCAACCTCGGCGTGAACTGCAGCTGAGACACAGTAGCTGAGATATGAGACCGCTAGGAGATATCTACATGTTATTGTCTCAGCAGCGATCCTAGCAGCTCCTTGTGGTGGTGAGGGGTGATGACGTGGTGAGGAGTGATGACGTGGTGAGGGGGTGATGACGTGGTGAGGGGTGATGACGTGGTGAGGGGTGATGACGTGGTGAGGGTGATGACGTGGGGAGGGTGATGACGTGGTGGATAGGGTGAGCGTGGTGAGGTGATGGTGAGACGTGGTGAGGGGTGATGACGTGGTGAGGGTGATGACGTGGTGAGGGTGATGACGTGGTGAGGTGATGACGTGGGGGTGATGACGTGGTGGGGGTGGATGGAGGGGTGATGACGTGGTGAAGGGTTGACGTGGTGAGGTGGAGACGGTGAGGGGGAGAGGGGAGAAAGGAGAGAGGGCGGACACATGTAGTAAGGTAAGGAGAGGATAGGAGAATAAGGGAGAAGAAGAGATAAAGGAGAGGAGAAGAAAGGAGAAAGAGAATAAGGGAGAGAAGGAAGAAAACAAGATAGAGACTCAGTGATTGACGCTGAGGTTGTCTGGGCGAGTATCTCTCTCTCTCTCTCTCTCTCTCTCTCTCTCCTCTCTCTCTCTCCTCTCTCTCTCTCACATGAACACGAAAATAAGAATAAGTCAGTAAGAATATGCACCTCCTCCCAATACAACAACCCCATAACTCCACCCCCTATAACCCACCCCCCCACAACCCACCCCCACAACCCACCCTCACAACCCACCCTTCCAACCCACCCCATAACTCACCCCACAACCCACTTCATAACCCACCCCAAAATCGAACTTTGGGTTGAGATGACAGATGACACCACCATCGACCCCCCAGGTGTTATTAGATCAAGGGGTCGATTCCTTCATTATGTCCTTCCCACCTCTTCCCCACCTCCTTTCTTTCCTACATCTTTCTCCACCCTCCTCTTCCTCTACATCTTTCTTTCTCCACCTCCTCCTCTTCCTCTCCACCTCTTTCTCTCTCCACCTCCTCCTCTTCTCCACTCTCTTTTCCTCCACCTCCTCTCCACCTATTTCTACTCCTTTCCATCTTTTCTTTCTTCCTCCACCTCTTTCTCCTCCACCTTTCTCTTCTCCACCTCCTCTTTCTTTCTCTCTTCCTCCACCTCCTCCTTCTTCCTCCACCTCTCCACCTCTTTCTCTTCCTCCACCTCCTCCTCTTCCTCCACCACCTCCTCCTCCTCCTCCTCCTCCTCCTCCTCCACCTCTTTCTTCTTCCTCCTCCTCCTCCTCCTCCTCCTCCTCCTCTCCTCCACCTTTCCCTCCCAGATTATCAGGAAAAAATCGATTCAGGTTTATCAGTAATGCAACACGTACCAATGGTGTAATGAGGGTGGGGGGGGTGGGGGTGGGGGGGAGAAGAGAGAGAGAGAGAGAGAGAGAGAGAGAGAGAGAGAGTAATAAAGATGCATAGAGAAGTGAAGAGCAATGAGGATAGAAATGAGGGAAGAAAAAGATATATTTAGTAGAGGAGGGAAAAAGGGGGATAAGAGGAAAAACCCCTACATATTAATCCAAAATGTTAATTCATCCTTCTCATAACCTATTTTTTTCTCCGCAGTAAAAAAAAAATAAATAAAAAAAATTGTCGACGGGGTAAAATTATTAAACAAATGACGGGAATAACTCAGCCACGATGTTTAGTGTGGTGGGGTAGGGTGGTAGTGGTGGGGTGTGTAGGTGGTGTGTGTGTGTTGTGGTGTGGGTGTGGTGTGGTGGTAGTGGTGGTAGGTGTGTGGTGTGTGTAGTGGTGTGGTAGGTGTGTGGTTGTGTGTAGGTGGTTGTGTGGTAAATGTGTGTGGTTGTGGTGGTGTGTGTGTGTGGTGTGGTGATGGTGTGTGGTGTGTGTGTAGTGGTAGTGATGGTGGTGAGGTGTGTGTGTGTGTGTGTGGTGGTATGATGATGGTGTGTGGTAGCGGTAGTAGTGGTAGTGAGTAGACTAATAATAATAATAATAATAATAATAATAATAATAATAACAACAACAACAATAATAGCATAAGAACAACAAAAACATCAACAATGACAAAACCAACAAAACAAGTCTCTCACACGTACAGGACAGAGGCCACAGCCAAGTTACATATAAGGTACATAGAGCAAGCAGTATATGGGGGTATATTTTTCCACCCTACAACACACATTACTAACTCTAGGGAGCAATTAATTCAGTTTATCTACAGCAGAAACTCACTCTGACGGGACCTTCAAATTTAGGTGTAGTGCTCTCTCTCTTTTTTCTCTCTCCTTCACCGTCCTTCCTTCCTCTTCCTTCCTTTCTTTTCTTTCCTCATTCCTTCCGTTCTTTCTTTCCCTTCCTTCCTTTCTTCTTTCATTTCTTTCCTTCCTTCATTCATTCCATCCTTCCTTTCTTTCCTTCCCTTCCTTCCCTTCCTTCCTTCCTTCCTCCTCACTAAAGAGACGCCTGGCCAATGACCGTCCAACCCCCACGGGCCATAAACAAGAATACCTCATCATAAATCAACATACAGCGGAACTTATTTAACGGACTGTATGAGAGGAAATTCCGTTATATCAAGGGTCCGTTAGATATGAAACCTCCATCTAACGGATTATAAGGAAAGAAATCCGTTATATCGAGGGTCCATTAGATGTAAAACCTCCATCTAACGGACTGTACAGAAATACAAGTCCGTTATATCAAGGGTCCGTTAGATATGAAACCTCCATCTAACCTAACGGATTATAGGGAATGAGGAGTCCGTTATATGGAGGTTTCTCAGCGGTGGCCGAGTGGATACAAAGCTCGTGTCCTGTCCTACCCTAGAGAGAGAGAGAGAGAGAGAGAGAGAGAGAGAGACCTATCTCCTCAGCCTCCTCCTCTTCTCCCTCCTGTCTCCTCAACTAACGCACCCTCTCCCTTCCCCTCCTATTCCACCCCTTCCTTTCTCCTCCTAAGCTATCTCCCCCACTCATCCTCCCTCTCTCCTTCACGAGGCATCTACCCCCACCTCTCCTCCTTCACCCTCGAGGCCACAAGTAGTTATCAGGCAAGAATCAAAGAAGGAAACCTACGTCATCCATCCTCCTCCTTCCTTCCTTCCTTCCTTCCTTTCTCCTACTACATGCCTCACTTAACCTCTCTCAATAGCTTAATACGATAACTTTTTTCTCTCTCTCTCTCTCTCTCTGACACACACACACAAACTTTACACTAATGACATTATTTCGTCCCCGGTAATGAGTTGTAATTCCACAGAGAAAGTTCCATGGAAAAAAAACACAATATAAAATAATGACGTGGTGGGTGGGTGACGTGGGGTGGTAAGTTCTCGGCGCATCCAGCTGTAGCCAGAGGAGGGGGTCCATTCCAGAGGGGGGAAAGAGAACTTTGAGGGGGATAAAACTTGGTGCTTAACTGGACAATCTAAAGAAAAGTCAAGAACCCAAAAAGGGATTTTTAAACCCTTGAGGACGATGATTTAACCTTTGAGGACGATGATTTAACCCTTTGAGGACGATAACTTAAACCTTTGAGGACGATAACTTAACCTTTGAGGACCATCAATAACCCTGCAGGATTCAAAAAATATTAATACGAACAATAAAAACAGCAAAAACAATCAGACAAGCATTACCTTAGCGATCTCTGGCTTCTGGCGATGAAGTTACAGTAGGAGACGTCGACGAAGCTCCGCCGACAACTGTGAAGCTTCTGTTCCATGAGGTCAGTACGTTTTATTAAGCTTAGTCCTGTAGAAGGAAGCCAAGGACACCATCAGTAACATTATATAATCCACACGCAACACCCATACGTAACGCTCACAAGTAACACTGACATGTAACACTCATATGTAACACTTACATGTAACGCTCATATGTAACGCTCACAAGTAACACACACATGTAACACTCATATGTAACATTCACAAGCACACTATAACACCGTCATGTAACTCTGACATGCAACACTCATATGTAACACTCGTATGTAACACTCAAGGCACATCACATGTAACACTCATACGTAACACTTATATGTACACTGTATGTAACACCTACACACACTCACATGTAACACTCATACGTAACACTCATATGTAACACTCACATGTAACACTCACATGTAACACTTTAACGTAACAATCATACGTAACACCACACGTGCACACACACACACACACACACACACGTACACACACACACACACACACACTCAAACACAACATCACACGCAACACACACACACGCAACACTCAACACACACAACACTCCCACAAGTAACACTCAACACGCAACACTCAGCCCCAAAAAGCATCCTTACAGTTTTTATTAAAGATTATGTCAACACAAGTCTTGGTAAGTGTTTATAATTCATCCGTAAAGATACTTTTTTTTAGGGGTAACGAGTGTATTACAGTTAAAACCTCTATATAACGGACTTCTATATAACGTAATATAAACTCTTACATTATAGTCTTGAGGTCTTATATATAACAGACTAAAGTCCGTTAAAAGGAAGTTTTATATATAACGGACTTCCATTAACGGACTAACCTCTCACATATTAGTCCGCTATATAGAGATTTCGCTGGACATGTAAAAAATATCAATATATACAAATTTCTCATTTCTAACACGAATATTTACAAAAAAGTGTTAATAAGTACAAAAGACAGACAGACTAACAGACAGACAGACTGACTGACAGACAGACAGACAGAGACAGACAGACAAGTAAGGTAAGGTCAGGTAAGGTAGACGATCAGAATAGAAGGTACAGTTAATGAGTTGTGTTTCGTTACATAACACAATGGTGAAATATTACAGGTGTGTAGGTGTGTAGGTGTGTTTTCCACTACTCCTCCAGGTGTGTAATTAGTACCTTTGTATATAATCAACTGGTCACCTGAGTTTTTGTTCCCGCTACGAAACTTCTTCCTTAAGTATGTATGTATTCGTACTGTGTGTATGTATGTATGTATAAAATATACATATATATACATACAGGTATTCATAATTTTCCTAGTACCATTGTCTTCATACTACCAGGTACAAGAGGGCTAAAGAAGTGAAAATCCCAACTACAAACACGTGAAACACTCCCATAAGGCCTTTGAGTCTCATTGGACAAAGACTCAAGAGGCTTTAATCTTTCTTACATAAAGTTGAAAAGCTTTAAGAAATCACGTTGAGGAGCCTCTTAGGTGGGGGGAGGGAGGATTTTGGGAGGAAGATGAGGAGAAGGATTTAAGAGATTGAGGGAGGAAGGGGATTTTGAAGGAGGAAGGGGATTTGTGGAGGAAGTGGATTTGAGGAAGGGGAATTGAGGAGGAAGGGATTTTGAAGGAGGAAGGGATTTTGAGGGAGGAGGGGATTTTGAGGAGGAAGGGGATTTGAAGGAGGAAGGGATTTTAAGGGTTTGAAAGGAGGAAGGAGGAACGAGGAGGGGTTTTGTGTGGGAGAAACGGGATAGGATAGGAAGAGGATATGGGGAAGAGGAGGAGAGGAAGGGGAGGAGAGGAAGGGGAGGAAAGACAGGAGGAGGTGAAGGACAGGAGAAGGGAGACGAAAAGTTTCAACTTAACCACAAAAGACATGAATAAAGTGTAATATTATCCCCAAAAAGATGTAAATAAACTCCAACTTTAAATCAGTATCCCATCACCGTGTATAGTGAAGATAACAAACTAATGCACAGGACAGCCGCTGGGACCTTCTTATACACGCGTACGAACCAACTGTATCAACTCAACATCATGACAACCTATATATAGTGGAAACCTCTATTAACGGATTATATAGATGAAAGTCCGTTATATGGAGGTTTCACATTTAACACTCGATATAACGGACATTCTCTTCCATATAGTCCGTTAAATAGAGGTTTCACAGTATCCATCTACCAGTAAGTCTTCAGGTATGTAATAAAAATTAATAAATATAAACTTAGCGGCTTAAAAGAAAATAATAATATTCTGGTTCAATTAATCACAAAAAAATTACAAGAAAACTTTTATAATTACAAAAACACCAAAAAACGAGAATATCAGAAAAAACACGATCACAGCTTCAGGAGTAACACACGTCTAAAACATGTTCATTCATGTTCATGTTATCAGAGGTAGAAGAACGTCACCGAGTCATATCAACCCCCCCCCCCCCATGTATATGAGTGTGGACAAATCCTTAAGTTGCCCCTAGATTTCTTTTTACCTCCCCGCCTAAAAGTTTTCTCCCCACACCCTACAGTAGTATTTCCCCCGCCTCACAAGTTTTCCATCAAGTTTAAACCCTCCCCAAAAAAAAATTAAGAGGAAACTTAAACAATTGACATTTTGTATAAAGAGAGAGACACACACACACACACACACACACACACACACACACACACACACACACACACACACACACACACACACACACACACACACACACACACACACACACACACACACGTTACCTAGCCATATACTAATTACATAGACAACGTTTTAATCCGTGGCTCCTCTCTCTCTTCCTCTTAACTAACAAGGAGAGGAACAACTCCCCACTCCCCATTCTCTTCTCTCCCCCTCATCCATCCCTCTCTCTCACTAACAATCCCCTCTCACCACTTGCAGCACACATATATCCCCTCCGACTCCCCGGCGTGACTCTGCCTGTCCTGGGTCAGAGGTCGGCACACCACCCATCCAGAGCCCAAGATCAATAGAGCTCCCAGATATCGCTCCTCAATGTTTTACAAGATACCCCCGGCAGCCAGGCTTCTCACCCCCTCCCCACTCTCTCCCCCTCCTCTCTTTTTTTCCCTGTCCCCTCAGCCCGTCACCTCCTTCCTTCACCCCACCTCCTCACCCTGTCTCCAGGTTGCAAGGCTCACCACAGCTGCACTATAATATAACAGAGAGAGATGGATGAATACACGAGAGAGAGAGAGAGGAGAAGGAAGGAAGGAAGGAAGGAAGGAAGGAAGGAAGGAAGGAAGGAAGGAAGGAAGGACAGGTCACTGCTTCTGTGATTTCAAAGACTTTTTTTAAAGGATTCCCGTCACGTCCGGCCAACTCCTCCTCCCCGTCTTCCCTCCTCACGTCCCACTCTTCACTCCCCGTCAGTACGTCCTCTCATCATCATCATCCGCGTCCCACTGCCCTACCTCACCACGTCACCAAACAATACTCCAACAGCCCCATCCACATCATCTACACGAACCCAACAACCTCATCCTCACCACACCCTCATCCAAACCACCACACCACTCCACAACCAGTAACCCACACCATTCCATTAATCCCATCCACACCACGCCACCAACCCCATCCACACCTCTCCACATCACACACGCCAACCCCACTAAAGATTTACACTTAACTGAATTTTCACGTCATTCCTCAGGTGTACCGGGGTGCAGCAAGCTTAAAACGTGAGGCAAGGTATACCCATTAAGGCACTTTAAAGATGAATGAGGATCTACCCCCCCCATCCTCCCTCTTTCCACCCCCCACTTTCTCTCCTCCTCTCCCACCTTCCATCCCCCAACCTCTCCCTGGAGCAAAAAAATTAACATTATATTATTTTACCTTTAAGATATTTTGAGAGTAATTTAAAGTGTGTGTGTGTGTGTGTGTGTGTGTGTGTGTGTGTGTGTGTGTGTGTGTGTATACCATATCTCCCTACCACTACCCTCTCTATCACAATAAGACTCTACTGAAGAAGGTTACTCCAGAAGTAACATCTCGTCAGGTATAACTACGGCAGCAGAGGGGGTAGGACAAGGACATATAGCGTACAAGTCCCAAGTCCCGTCAAGGTCTGGTATTAGAGGGACATTTATTTCTCACCACGGGAAGATTTCTGACCTCAAGGTATCTCACACAATAACAATATCATATAAATTAGAGAAAGATCGAGTAAAAACAACCTAAACGATACTAAATGGCGATAGCGACGATACGATAATAAATGACGATCGTGACGAAAGAGGTGGGAGCAAGTAGTAGTGGGGAGGTGGTCGTCTTCGGTAGGTGAAGAGGTCGTTCGTCTACAGCAGGTGTTAGAGGGTCGTCAAGGAGTGGTAAATCTTCATCGGTTAACCTCCCTCCTTTCTGTGTCCTGTTGAGCCCAGTTGCTATATCTGGCAGGTATTATGGGCAGGGAGAAGTTATGAGGTGAGTGGCGCCAGCTGACGTGTTTGTCTTGTTCAGCGATGGTGTCTCCTAGCGGCGGTTGGGAGAATGCTGTACCAAAGTCTCTCTCTCTCTCTCTCAATTCATACTCTTAACATATCCCAATTTCTTTACATACCCTCACGAACCTCCAATTTAATCCAATTAAAATATAATTACTCACTGTCTAAAAAATAATATAATGGCAAGTTTATGAAAAATTAGAAAATATAATTTTTCCTCCCACAATTCACAAGAAGTCCAAATGCTTTTTTTTTTTTTCTTCTGAATTATTTTCTTTCTCAGCAGTCGTCAAAGTTTATACAAAAGCGTCTTGAAAAGGTTATTGTTGACCCTTAAGCATTCAGAGAGGGTGGGGAGGAGGGGGTTGGGGGAGGGGGAGGGGAGGAGGAGTCACACAGGAAGAAACAACAACAGATTTTAGAACAAACACACACAAAGACTCCTCCTCCTTCTTCTTCCTCTCCTCTTCCTGACCTCCTTCTCTTTCTTCTCCTCTTCCTGACCTACTCCTTCTCTTTCTTCTCCTCTTCCTGACCTACTCCTTCTCTTTCTTCTCCTTCATTTCCTCCTCCTCTTCCTGACCTCCTGGCACATAAATAATGATAAAAATACTGACACTGACCTCCAACACATAATACTGAGACTTGAAGTATACTGACATACCACCAGTAGCAAGCGATACATAACACTGACTGGACATATAATACACTGACACACTACACTGATTTGATATAGCGTATACTGACACATCAACGTAAACTGAATTAAAAGTATACTGAAGACACCTAATGAATTATACTAACATATACTGATAATTAACATTTAGTATACTGAGGCACAGATACTGATTCAACTTGAGTTATAACACACACACACACACACACACACACACACACACACACACACACACACACACACACACACACACTACACCCATCTTTGGCCATCCTCTCTTAGGGATTATGGGGAAACTTTCATCGTGGCCCTCGACATCTCCAAAGCATGTGACAGGGTATGGCACAAGTCTTTGCTTTCAAAACTTCCCTTTTATGGTTTCTCTCCCCCACCTCGATTATGCGGTTCAGTTCTGGTGCCCCTATTATAGAATGGATATAAATTCACTAGAGTCGGTGCAGCGAAGAATGACAAAAATGATTCCGGGACTTAGAAACCTTCCATATCAGGATAGGTTAAAAACAACTTGCATTCCTAGAAAGACGAAGGTGCGGGGAGATATAATAGAAGTATTTAAGTGGGTGAAAGGAATCAATAAAGGGGATATAGATAAAGTTCTTATAATATCCGAGCAGGATAGGACTCGAACAACGGATTCAAGTTGGATAAGTTTAGGTTTAGGAGGAGATAGGAAGAAACTGGTTCACAAATAGGGTGGTGGACGAGTGGAACAAGCTTAGCAACTTTGTAGTAAGTGCGGAACTCTGGAAAGTTTCAAAAGGAGGCTAGATAGATTCATGGATGATAGAGAGTGGTAGTAACTCTCGACAGGAGCTGCCATGCACAGGCCAACCGGCCTATTGCAGACTCCTTATTTTCTTATGTTCTTATGTTCTAATCTCTAGCTTCCTTGAGAACCGATCCATGGCAGTTGTTGTCGACGGATCGATCTCTCGCTCTTTCTCTACCAATAATTGGTGTTCCACAGGGTTCTGTTATTTCCTTCTTTTTATGAATAATTTACTCCACACAACAACTAATTCTATCCATTCTTACGCTGATGATTCTACTCTTCACTCCTCTTCACATTTTCCCCTTCCCTCTAATTCTCAAACTAGATCTGTTTCTAGAGCTGATATTACATCTATCAATACGGATCTGTGCAGCATCACCGAATGGGGAGGTAGAAAATTGGTTAAATTCAATATTTACCAATCACACTTTCCAAATTAGATGATCTCGGTAGTGGATAAAATGGCTCACTCCCGGAGGCTCAGTAGTTCAGGAATATATACACACATAAACAACCTTGAATTAGCATATCAAAAGACACTTCACTTTACGGTAATTCTATACATTATGACTTATGCATAAATTGACAACAAAGACTAGCACACACACACACACACACACACACACACACACACACACACACACACACACACACACACACACACACACACACACACAGCCTTTATCCTGAGGAAAAACGTCTTATAACGAGAGAGAGAGACAGAGAGAGAGAGAGAGAGAGAGACAGAGAGAGAGAGAGAGAGAGAGAGAGAGAGAGAGAGAGAGAGAGAGAGAGAGAGACGCGAAATCAAGCATATAAAACAGTACCACCACAGGATCCAACACTTCAACACCTGTAGGTAATATACACGATAAAAAAAATTACAGGTAAGGCCGAAGGAGACGACGGTAGTGACGGCCGTGGTGGTGGTGGTACTGGAGGTTCCTTTAACACAGCTCACCGTTGAAAGTGTACTCTTGACGACACAACAAGAGGAGAGTAAGAATAAGAGGCAATGTTATCAGATGTCAATACACCTCCTCAACACACCCCAACACTACATAACCACCAACACCACACAAACCACTACTACTACTACTACTACTACTACTACTACTACTACTACTACTACTACTACTACTACTACTCCTCCTACTACTGTACTGCGCGACATTTTGACAGTACGTGATCCTTAAAAAATGGATAAATGTAAAAAAATACGACAAAAAGTTACAAATTCCAATGATAAAGTAATGATCAGTTAGATTTAGTAAGTTAAAGAGAGAAATAACATCTGAATCTCTGGTAGGAGCAGTTGAGATGCTAACATTATAACATTTTTAATAAATAGCTTTAACAGGTAAGCCCAGGTAACACCCATGACAGGTAGAGAGATAAGACTGTACTTGTAATATATATGAGGTGAGTCATAACGGTGAGTCGTTAAGGTGAGTCACAAACAAAAGTGTGTCACGGCGCATTCTCCTCCTCCTTGTCTCACACAAACAAAGCTCCTCGATACTGTTGTTATTTTAAAGGTTACGTTAGGTCAGGTCAGTCAGGTTAGGTCAGGTCAGGTTAGGTTAGGTTAGGTTAAGTTAATCACAAGTTACTTATATCTACTGTAGTGCCTCTGTTAAAACTCAGAAGGGGTTCCATTCCATCTCCCCTTCTGTTCCCTTCCTTTCCCCTCCTCTTCCTTTATCTCCTTTCATTCTTCATCCCTCTCCACTTATTTTCCCTCTCCACCCTCTTCACATTCTTTCCTTCACGACAAAACCTCTCTCCTCTCTCTCTCTCTCTCTCTCTCTCTCTCTCTCTCTCTCTCTCTCTCTCTCTCTCTCTCTCTCAAATTTTAATATTCACGGTGCGTGTTTGAGTCAATTGTGTTAGGCAAGAGTGAGGTGAAGGGGGGGAGGGGTGAGGGGAGGTGGAGGTGGGGGAGGGGTGAGGTGGGGTGAGGGGTGGGGAGGTGGGGGTGAGGGGTGAGGTTGACGGGGGAAGGGGTGAGGTGGGGGAAGGGGTGAAGTGGGGGGGGGTGGTGGAAGAGGGGGTGAGGTGAGGTGGGAAGAGGAGTTGGTGAAGGAGGCAGGACGACGACGACGACCACACCACCACCCACCACCACTACCATCACCACAACCACCATCACCACAAACCCCATCACTACCACCACCACTACCATCACCACAACCCATCACTACCACCAACCACTACTACCACCACCACTACCACCACAACCCCATCACTACTTACATAGACCAATCTAAATGGAGATGGAACAGCCCCTACATAATATATAGGCAGATCAAGGGGCCAATACATGTGGCTCTATATAAACAGTGAGAGGTGTGAGGGTAGGAGGGAAGAGGAGGAAGGGAGAGGTAAGGAAGGGGGAAGAGGTAGGGGAAAGGGAAGAGGGAGAGGAGGTAGGGAAGGGTAAGGAAGGAAGGGCTTTCATTGATCTAGAGACGACTGGGGGAAGAGGAAGAGGTAGGTAGAAGGGGGGGAGGAGGGTGATTTGGTGTCAGGCAGAGGATGTGACACAGAGATCTGGCTGCTGTGTGTGTGTGTGTGTGTGTGTGTGTGTGTGTGTGATGTAGTAATAATATTTGGTGAGTGTGGTGATAGATGTGACGGTGGTGCGTTTATGTTAACTCAGGAGGATATACGAGGAGGAGGAGGAAGAAGAGGAGGAGGAAGAAGAAGAGGAGGAGGAGGAGGAGGAAGAAGAAGAGGAGGAGGGGACTATAGGTTGAGTCGGACAGCTCGATGAAGAGGAAGAAGACTGGAGGAAGAGGAAAGGTGACTGGGTGGGAAGTGTTCAGGTGAGAGACGGAGCATCGCAACACCTGTTTTTAATTAACAGGAGTTTAGCATGAATAAACATACACACACCTCCTCCTCTTCCTTCCTTCCTTCCTTCCTTCCTTCCTTCCCTCCCTCCTCTTCCTTCCTTCCCTTCTCCTCTTTAACCTCTACCCTTTCTTCTCTTCCTCCCCTCCTCACCTCTCACCTGTACCAAAGATGACCAGGTAGTAAAGTGCCATTTCTCTCTATCTTAATCTATGTATCACACCAACTTAATCTATTTACGGTTTCCAATGGTGATGGCAGTAGTGTTGTGATGACCTGATGTTGAAATGGTAAATAGTTCCATTGTTTACCATAGTGGTGAGTTACAGTGTTATTGACGGTATTATACACTGGGGAGAAATAGTGTTTTTTTTTTATTAATTCTTTGACTAAAACAATATTTTCATTACTTGTTCTCTCACGTCCATAGAAAACGGGGACACACACACACACACACACACACACACACACACACACACACACACACACACACACACACACACAGTGAATAAAGATTAAAAATAAACTAAAAATAAATAAAAAATAAACAGATGAATTAATGACGTAGGTGAGAGCGAGAAGGGACTTATTGTCTTCTATTTGGCGCCATAAAAAAAAAATTAACAAAAAATAATCATAAAAATAAAAATAATAATATCCCAGCTTGTAACAGGCCGTAAAAGGGACCATTATTATAACCAGTATATGACATAAATCAAACACAGGATTGAAGAAGGAAAAAAAAATATATATATATATCCGACATTTTTTTTTTTTACAATTTACCTAATTAGCCAACAAGACAAAAGTCCATTAATAAAAAAAATATATAAATCCTACAAACGTTTCACTTTTTTTTAGGGGGAGGAGGAGGAGGGGAGGGGGAGGGAGGGGGTGTATCCAATAAGTGCAATCCATACTTATTTTTTTTTTACTTATTTTTGTTTTTATAAGCGATTGATAGGTTAGGCACAAAGTGTTTGACCGAACATGAAACGTGATAAAGTATTTGGACTTTTATTAAATACTTTTGGGAGGGGTTCGGTCGTCCCCCCCTCCCCCCTCCTCCCCCCCAAATAAAAACCTATGTAAGAAACGACAGGAAAGTTGACCTGAATTTTGAGCCCCTTATGTTAACATGATACCCAGATGCTCGATAGATAGATAGATAGATATGGAATCACTATATAACGCTCGATATATCACACACACACACACACACACACACACACACACCTAATCCCCAGATATGAGACCAGTACCTGACACGGACCTAAGGCATCTATTTCACACCTGAGTGACCGAGAGATGAGGTCAGGTACATAAATGTGACCTGGGGGGTGGGGAGACCTGATCGTACTCGAGGGGTTAAGTCATCGTACTCAAAGGGTTAAGTCATCGTACTCAAAGGGTTAAGTCATCGTACTCAAAGGGTTAAGTCATCGTACACAAGGGGTCGAGTCATCGTACTCAAGGAAGATACGATTGCGTCATTCAATTCATTCCGACACACGGACTGGCTGACCTTGTGTGAGTGTCAAGGAGGAGGAGAAAGAGGGGGGAGGAGAGGGGGGAGGGGGAGGAAGAAGAAGAAGAGATCTCATGAGGAAGACCCAACACCATTAACCGAAGACTCCAGAACCTCGCCAACTCTTTACGTTCTTCACTTGTTTTGATTTTGTCTTCTTGTTTATGTCTTCTTGTTTTGTTTATTCCATCATTCCAGTTTATGGTATAGGGAATAAACTTTAAGGGACATCAATCTAAAGGGTATAGTTCCCTTATATGGGGGTATCGCAGATAACGGATTTCTCTATAACGAAATGTACTCCCAAAATAGTCCCTTATAAGGAAGTATTGCAGATATAGGACCTCTGTATAACGAACTGTACTCTCCCCCCATAATTCCTTTATATGGAGGTATCACATCAAACTGACCTCAGTACAACGGACTGTACTCCCAAAATAGCCCCTTATATGGAGGTGTCGCACTTAACGGACTACACTCCCCCCATAATAGTCCGTTATACGGAGGTTCACATATAACGAACCTCTGTATAACGGACTACACTCCTGTATAGTCCGTTAACTAGAAGTCTCACTGTATCACTGTATTCTGGAAAGTTCTCGATTATGTACTTGGAGAAGATGACTGCTAGCAGGATAATTATGTGCTTGTATTAATAGATATGTACTAGTAGCGTGAGAGAAACTAGAAGGAGTGAGAGCTCCTGGTACTAGTGGAGTAGGACTAGTACTAGTAGGAAAGAGGGAAAAGAGTATTATTTGGAGTACTACTAGCAATGAGATGGCTAGTCCTAGTTAAGGCTAAAAAGCACTGGAGTGATATAGTAATGAGTGGAAGAGAACAAAAATAATAATGGCGAGTACTAGTAAGAGATGGCTAGTACTAGTGAGATACGAATTGTACTAGTAAGAGACAGCTAGTGCTAGTAAGAAATGGCTAGTACTAGTATAAGCCGGCTATTTCTAGTATGATATTAGTAGTATTAGTTTAAGGTTAGCTATTTATTAAGAGATAAATAGGGACTGGTTGTGGGAAATATCTAGTGCTCGTGGGAAACAACAAGTCTCCGTGGGGAAAAAATTAGTGCCCGTGGGGAAATATCTAGTGCTCGTGGGGAAATAATTAGTGCTCGTGGGAAACAACTAGTGCTCGTTGGAAAATAACTAGTGCTCGTTGGGAAATAACTAGTCACGTGGGAAATAACTAGTGCTCGTTGGGAAATAACTAGTCACGTGGGAAATAACTAGTGATCGTGGGAAATAACTAGTGATCGTGGGAAATAACTAGTGCCCGTGGGAAACTAGTGCTCGTGAAGACTAACTAGTGCTCGTGGGGAAATAATTAGTGCTCGTGGGAAATAATTAGTGCTCGTGGGGAAATAACTAGTGCTCGTTGGGAAATATCTAATACCGGTGGGAAATAACTAATCTAGTGGGAAATAACTAATGTTCGTAGGAAAATAACTAGTGCTCGTAGGAAAAATAACTTGTGCTCGTAGGGAAATAACACAACCAGAACCAAGTATCAGAGTTTGGAGACTTCAGAGTCCAAGAAATAATAATAATAAAAATTGAACCACAAAAAAAAAATAATAATTAATGTGTTTTTATTCAGCACATTTATCATGATATATTTTCCAATGTATTTATTATTTTTTTTTTTCGGATGATATACCAGTCAATTATTGCTACTTACTTCTAATACCGACAGTAAGGCCGCTAATCTGACCTGAAAGAAAATAAAAATTAGCTTTTATATCACAACGCGTGTGTCACAACCATTTACAACCATAGGCCAAAGAGATTGTTACAACCAAACCAATCTTCTTCTTTTTTTCGGGGAAGACGTAATTGGTTGTTTTAAACGTTGTTGTGTGGATGTGTATATTATCCATTGGAAGAGACACCTGTACGTACATCACAGTACTGTACTGATGGAGGTCTGTGTGTGTGTGTGTGTGTGTTTTACTTGGTTCAGTTCCTTGGGTACAGTTCCTGGGTGGGTGACGGAGGCATTTCACTGTGGAGTTTTCTGTCAAGTTCATTCAATTTCCAAAAAAAAAAAAAAAAGGAATGCGAAGAAGTGAACAACGATATTCCTGGTGAACAAGTGGATGAGGTAAACCTTCTTGGTATACTTGAACACGAGTATACAGATAACTTGAAATAATACAGGAGTGATCTGCCGTCCTGGTCATCACACCTGTGCATCACTGCCAAACACCTGGTTACTCACACACCTGTAGATGACTGGCATACACCTTGGCCATTCCAGTGTGGGTATATAAACAAGACAGTCATAACACAGCTCTGGCTCAAGAAGTTTCTCCCTCCATCCTGCTGATGTTGGTGAAAAGCGATGACCACTTCTCCTGTTGATGCTCAGGAAAGAAGTATAACCATTGTGGATGATCATAAGAAGACATACTGGACCTCCCGCTGGCGCTCTTGAAAAAAAAACACAACAGCAACACATACCTTATGCTGAGGCTTCCTGCTGGTGGTGCTGCTCCAGAAACCAAAAAATAAAAATAAAAACCTTTTGCTGAGACTAGGGAAAATAAGTATCTTTCCGTCGATGCGTTTTTACAAGAAGCTCCTGTTGATGCTAAGGAAATAACACCTCTTGCAGATACTCAGGAAAACACTCACCTTGTGTTGATGTACAGTCCTTCACTAGTGCGTTTACAGGGGCTCATCATATAAACATTCCACAAATCATTATCTTTGATATATTTCTTTTATTATTGTTTTAATTTGATTCCATATTGTGTTTACTATTGCTAGTTTCCGTCTGTCTAATGTAAATAAACACAGGGTTGCCACACTGCACAAAACCTGACGAGCCCCTGTAAACGCACTAGTGAAGGGGACTGTACTGTACGTAACAAGACAACTACTTACTGTATTAATCTTCAATGTCCACTTTGCTTAGTTTATTATCTCTCTCTCTCTCTCTCTCTCTCTCTCTCTCTCTCTCTCTCTCTCTCTCTCTCTCTCTCTCTCTAGTTTCCCCGTGACTCCTGTACTATATACATTTATGAACAGCTCCAAATTAGTTACGAATTTCGATATAACGGACTACACACTCCCATGTAGTCCGTTAAATAGAAAACTCTGTCTGTCTGTAACACCATTCTTTCACTCGTATTTAAACACATACACACACACACACACACACACACACACACACACACACACACACACACACACACACACACACACACTAAAAACCTTTCAAGACTTTCAACAATTTTCCCCTCCATTCCCCCCACCCTATACACATGATCTACACACACATACTTACATACACACATACTGTACACACACACACACACACATACATATACTTACTTACATACATCCAACAGCAAATTTACAAACTGTACTGACTGACTTCTGCTGAACTCCAATACTCTGAACTTAACTTCTTCCAATAACGGACCCCTCCCTCCCCCCCCCTAATACCGGTCTTCCCAATATCGGATACCTCCCAATAACGGACAGGGGTTGCCAAAATCAGTCCGGTATTAGGAGGGGGTTTACTGTATAGGTGAATCATTAGACAGTGACTGAGGAAGCACTTGGTTGCTGCAGAAGCTCATGCAAGAAAATAAAAATGACCTGTGGTTGATTGGGATAAACTTACCTTTTGCCGATACCGATAGATAAACTTCCTGCCGATATTGATAGATATACCTCCTGCCGATATTGAGATATACTTCCTGCCGATATTGATAAGAAATACCTCCTACCGATACCGATAGATATCCCTAATGCCGATACTAATAGCACCCTGACAATACTGATATACCTCCTGCCGATACTAAGACATACCTCGAGCCGATACCGAAAGAAATACACCCCCCTTACCGATGATAACACACATACACCTCCCACATTCTACCGATACTAAAATAAAAAAAAAAATCGTGCAGATAATCTTTAAAAAATAGACTTACCTCTTCATCGCCATCTTAATAAACTAATTTAGTGTTAGGTTAAAAAAAAAAATAGCCAACTCACAGAAGACGTATTTTTTTTTATACATTTAAGAAACAAAAAACTAACAAAAAACAAAAACATTCCGATTTCTATCAAAGGTAAGAAGATTTTGTTGTTACCAAAAGCTTTAATTGTTTCGTAGGTAAATTAAGGTAAAGGTATTGTCAATTGACCTTTTTATCCTTGGTTTCTTTGTATGTATGTACTGTATGTATGTATGTATGTCGGTGTGTAAGTATGTATGTATGTATGTATGGATACGTAGAGCATAGGAGTAAAGGCATTGACCATCAAGTTAAGAAACATTGACTGAGCATAAACAGTGAAGACCATGCTTAAGGGTGTGTGTGTGTGTGTGTGTGTGTGTGTGTGTGTGTGTGTGTGTGTGTGTGTGTGTGTGTGTGTGTCCATATTAAAAAAAAAAAGTAACAAGACCTTATGCAATGTTATCCATAAAATAGTCCCAAAAATGTTGTACTTTTGTTTATGTTAAATTCATGTTTAAAAAAAAGTGTAGTTATAATGTTAAATCAGATGAAGATAATGATGTTAATAATAGACCCCGAAGGAAGTGTTTTAGGTTGTGGGGAAAATATTATCATGAAGGTGGTCGAGAATAACAAGGCCATTTGCCTCTAGCTTGTAGGACCATTTAGAGTAGTTAGACAGGCCACTATGAGGACTAGCTTGTAGGGCATCTTGAGGTAGTACAGTGGCACCAACTAGCCTTTTAGACAGAACAATAATATGATGACATGTAAAATGGCACCTCAAGTCATCAATGTGGCACCTTCAATCAAAATGGCACCTTCAACCACCAAAATGGCACCAACAAGCCTTTTAGACATTATGCCATCTAACATTAAGTGCCACTAACAAGATCTATTTAAAAAGAGACAACTGAAGTCATTACCCCACAACAAGTGGCTCCAACACCTGCCTCATGTACCTGGCGTCACCTGATAGCAAGACACAGGTGAAGGAAATCGTTTAATGAGTTGTCGAGACATGATCAGGAAACAAAACCTGTGTAATTAGTCCCTAAATTGGCCACCAGAGGAACACCAATCGAGAAAAAAATAGATAAATAAATAAATAAATAAATAATGATATGCTAGAAAATTATGCAATACATGGACAGAGTGTTAAGACATCATGTGTGTGTGTGTGTGTGTGTGTGTGTGTGTGTGTGTGTGTGTGTGTGTGTGTGTGTGTCCCAAATTTGATAAAAAAAATACCACAAGAGGGACACAACAACGAATAATAATAATAATAATAATAATAATAATAATAATAATAATAATAATAATAAGTGTTCCAGCAAAATAGTTCACAGAGTCTGTAGTGTAAACGAATGATAAAAACAAAATAAATACAAAAAATAAAATAGTCAGGGATAAAATAACAGCCTTATCCTCATTTTCTTTTGGAGGGGAAACACAACCATTCTTCTCCAGGCCTCCATCACTTCACTAACATCAAAACACCTATGACTCCTCACAAACTATATTTCACCCTAATCTTATTAATAAACAAGAAACATTAATACAGTCACCAATGCAATAAAGCGATGAACAAACAAGAAGAAAAAGCAAACAAACATACAAAAAATAATGCAATTAATATTATCACCAGTTTAAGGTCTTGGGTTTTCATTTACCTGTTTTTTTTTTTTCTTTACATTAATTACGTGTTTATAATGGTAAGCAGGGGTCGTTTATGTCTCTCGACGATCAAGGTAAAGCAAAACGTTGATGAGAGAAAGAAAGAAAGAGAGAAAGGAGATAGAAAGAAAGAAAGACTTGGGATGATATAAAAGCTCTTTGACACAGCAATTGGCACGATGAAGCGGGAATGTGACGGGTGTAGCAATATGATGAAGAACTGTGGTGCTGATGGTGGTGGTGGTGGTGGTGCTGATGGTGGTGGTGCTGATGGTGGTGGTGGTGGTGCTGATGGTGGTGGTGGTGGTGATAGTAGTGATGATGATGATGATGATGATGATGATGATGATGATGATGGTGGTTAGGAAGGCGACGGTGTGAGGTCTAATCATGCCTTTAATTAGAAAGACCTCAGGTGCGAAAGAAATAGTTCAGGTAACAACACGTCTTATAATGAAATAAATAATAGCAAAAAAAAAAAATAATAATAATTCTGGAGATATATTATAAAAATTCAACAATACCTTTCAAAAAGTCTCCCGGATGATAATAATTTAAGACGAAGAAGTAGTGGAAGATACCTGTGAATACCTTGAAAAAAATAAAATACTTCTAGAGATTGGAAAAAAAAAATATAACAATACCTTATGAGTTTCTGGAGATTTTTATAATGAAGTTGTCTAATACCTTGAATAAAACAACAACAAGACAGATAAATTAGATATATAAAGTCAACTAACCGTGACACCATTATGAACACAGGTGAGATGACGACAGGTGAGCCAATTTATGTAGACAGCCAGCCAACACAGGTATATTTGAGATCTAAAGACTTTTTTATTAAATATATCTGACATAAAATAAAAGTTATGTCACACGCCATCCATGACAGTAGGCATAGGTTAACATATCCTAAGTTCCTAACACAACGCAATTTACTGTCTGATTAGTTCTTGGTGAGAGGTGAAGACGACGACTGTGTGGGTAGCGGTGATGACTCTTCTACTTTACCTGTACATTTAGCTGTGAGGGGGAGGAAATATTTAATCTCTCCCCTCCCCTCCCCCCCCCATCGACTGGTAGACGGTGCCCAAAACTGCCATACCACGCCAGGGGGGGGATGGAGGGGTGAGGGAGGGGTGGAGGGGAGGGGAGGGGTAGATGTTTAAAGCCAGCTGGAGTGTTACAGCTAGTTTGGAGGGTTAAAACCAATTTGAATCATAGGGTTAGATTAGGTCAGAGCCAGCTTGAATCATGGGATTAGACTGGGTCAGAGCCAGCTTGAATCATGGGGGTTAATTAGATTGGGTTAAGAGCCACTCTGAGTTTACCGGCGGCAGCTTGGGGTCAGAGGCAGTTTTAAGTCAGGAGGGAGCTTGGGGTCAGTGCCATAGCTTGGGTCAGAGTAAGCCTGGTTTCAGAGGCAGGTTGAATTAAAAAAGAAGCTTGGATCGGTGCCAGCTTAGGTCAATGGGAGCTTGAATAATAGACAGCGTAGTTTAAGAGGCTTGGGTTGGAGGCAGCTTGGGTCAGAGGTAACTTGGGTCAAAAGCTGCTTGGATTAAATGCAGATTGGGTCGGATACAGCGTAGATGAAAGAAAGCTTAGATCAAACACTGATTGGGTCAGAAGTAGCCTGGATCAGAGGCAGCTTAGATCAGAAACACCGTAAAAATTTGATAGCTGGGTAAAAAAAAAAGCTTCAATACGAGAAAATATGTATCAAGAGACAGCTTGAGTCGACAGCAGCTTCGATTCCAAGAAGTATGGATGAACAAAAGCTTGAATCCGGGGTGTATGGAAAAAAACAGCTTGGGTCAGAGAGCTTGGTTTGAAAGTGGCTCGAGTCAACAGTGACCTGGATCAGAGGCAGCTTGGGGTAATAACAGCAGCTTATCTCAGCTTACGACAGAATGGGCTCACCTGAGACAGGTATCTTAGGTCAGAGATGAATTTAACTAAAAAAACGTAAGACATAAACAGGAGTCAAAGAAAACGTGATTAAAAAACGTGAACCAAAGAAAATTTGATAAAAAACTTGACTCAAAGAAAACGTGAACCAAAGAAAACTTGACTCAAAGAAAAAGTGAATTAAAGAAAACATGAATTAAAGAAAACGTGAATCAAAGAAAACGTGAATCAAAGAAAACTTGACTCAAAGAAAACGTGAATCAAATAAAACGTAAATCAAAGAAAACTTGATTCAAAGAAAACGTGAATCAAAGAAAACTTGAGTCAGTGTCCAGATGAAGCTAGACTAAAATAAATTTGGGTGCAGAGGTAAGCTCGAGTCTATAGCAGCTTGGGGAAGGCAGATTGTTCTAGATGCAGCTTAAGAGCCATCCTGTTCCAGAGGCAGCTTGGGTCAAATATAACTCGGGAAAGAAGCAGCATGGGACAAGAGGCAGTTTTGGGGGGGATGTCAGAGGCAGCTTAGGGTGAGGAGAGGCAGTGTGTGTGTGCGAGTCAGGTCAAGTGCCACACTACCATCGTCCGCGTTGCCTTTTAACAGTTTATATATATTTGGTTTTAACAGCCAAAGACTCGAATTAATGGATGTTGTTTATAATGCACAGTAATCGGAATCTTTTTTTTTATATAAATATTTAAAGTATATCCATAAAGATATATATTATTTGGGTTTTATTTGTTTAATATATATTTTTTTGGGGGGGGAATAATGAATTCTGGGTTTTTAAATATGGATCACAAATTTGATTAGTTAATGTGAGTGAAAAAAATTGAAAGAGTAAATCGATTTATTTTCCATATGTATTTTAATCATTCGACAGAAAACTAGAAGACATTCATTATTCCCGGGTTTTGTTTTAATACACATAGGTTTAAACACTGGATTATGAGTTGATGGATATAAAAGAGGTTAAGTGACTCTTGTTTACACACAAATAAAAGAGAGGAGGCGGGGGTGGGGGAGGGGGAGATTCTCAACATGGTACACAAATACAAGAACTTATGATGCCACATTATACACACACACACACACCATGTTCAGGAGACACCATGGGGAGGTGAGGGGGTGAAAGGTAACTATTAGATGTAACAATTATATACAAACAAATGGATTAATAAATATCTATACTGATTTACCTTTGTTATCTCTAAAGTTATAATAAGCAAAGTTAAATAACTGAATGATTTTGAAGCTTTTATCTCTCTTAGTAAGTGTTAATGCTATTGGTACTATAACAGTAATGTACATTTATACATATATATTAGTATTAAAGTTAGTTAAGGCTGCCTGAGTGTGTATCTAAGTTAGTTAAGGCTGCCTAAGTGTGTATCTAAGTTAGTTAAGGCTGTCTGAGTGTGTATCTAAGTTAGTTAAGGCTGCCTGAGTGTGTATCTAAGTTAGTTAAGGCTGCCTGAGTGTGTATCTAAGTTAGTTAAGGCTGAGTTGAGTAAGTGTTAAGTTAAGCTGCCTGAGTGTGTATCTAAGTTAGTTAAGGTTGTCTGAGTGTGTATGTATCTGGTTAGTTAAGGCTGCCCTGAGTGTGTATCTGCTAGTTAAGGCTGCCTGAGTGTGTATCTAAGTTAGTTAAGGCTGCCTGAGTGTGTATCTAAGTTAGTTAAGGCTGCCTGAGTGTGTATCTAAGTTAGTTAAGGCTGCCTGAGTGTGTATCTAAGTTAGTTAAGGCTGCCTGAGTGTGTATCTAAGTTAGTTAAGGCTGCCTAAGTGTGTATCTATGTTAGTTATGGCTGCCTGAGTGTGTATCTATGTTAGTTAAGGTTGTCTGAGTGTGTATCTAAGTTAGTTAAGGCTGCCTGAGTGTGTATCTAAGTTAGTTAAGGCTGCCTGAGTGTGTATCTAAGTTAGTTAAGGCTGCCTGAGTGTGTATCTAAGTTAGTTAAGGCTGCCTGAGTGTGTATCTAAGTTAGTTAAGGCTGCCTAAGTGTGTATCTATGTTAGTTAAGGTTGTCTGAGTGTGTATCTATGTTAGTTAAGGTTGTCTGAGTGACCCCTGTATACAAACACACTACCCGGGCGAGATCACCTGCTGGAGACAACAGGTGAGTGAGACAGGTGACGGTGATTGACCTTACCTTAGGCACCTTGGCAAACTTGTCCTTCCGTGTGTCTCGTATGGTCATGATGTCCAGCATCTCAGTCTCGGCCTGTAACACAAGACCAAGGAGGACCATTAATTCAAGGAGGACCATTAATTCAAGGAGGACCATTAATTCAAGGAGGACCATTAATTCAAGGAGGACCAATTAATTCAAGGAGGACCAATTAATTCAAGGAGGACCATTAAATCCAAGGAGGACCATTATTTCAAGGAGGACCATTAATTCAAGGAGGACCATTAATTCAAGGAGGACCATTAATTCAAGGAGGACCATTAATTCAAGGAGGACCCATTAATTCAAGGAGGACCATTAATTCAAGGAGGACCATTAATTCAAGGAGGACCATTAATTCAAGGATAACATATCACATAAACGAAGATAAGTGAAAAAAAAAATAAGTAATATCCCAAGCGGAGGACGAAGCTCACATCAACACTCCACTCTGGATAAACAGGACCCCATACAGTTACTCAAACGACTATAGAACTGAACACCGTATCAGTCAAACCCAGCCAAGCCAAGCCAAGCCAAGCCAAGCCAAGCCAAGCCAAGCCAAGCCAAGCCAGGAAAACCAGCAGGTCGAGAAAAAATTATATTTACACTCGGTCTAAAACTTACATTGCCAAAAATATAAAATCAAATTGGCTACTGGGAGATATGACCAGCATTAGTATACGTGTTACCAATACACCTGCTTGCTATAGAGAGCCCTCCCCCCCCCCTCACCTCAGGTATATGTGTACTAGGATATTTACCTGGTTTCAATTTACACTAACTCAATAAACGCGATGTATTCCTACAAGTACATAACATTGATGTGTAGGTGGTGGTGGTAGTGGTGGTGGGTGAAGAGAGAGAGAGAGAGAGAGAGAGAGAGAGAGAGAGAGAGAGAGAGAGAGAGAGAGAGAGAGAGAGGAGAGAGAGAGAGAGAGAGAGAGAGAGAGAGAGAGAGAGAGTCTCATAATCTCAGTAGAGACAGACAGACAGACAGACAGACAGACAGACAGACAGACAAACCACCACCTCATAATCTCAGCTGACAGACAGACAGACACAACACCTTACATATCCTAAGTTAATTAGTTTATCACTTACCTCTAACCTTACCCCTTCCTCCTACACTAATTAAACCTCACCTGTATTAACCTACCTGATAATTTCCCTATAAATTTTTTTCCCCAATTTATATTTTATTTAATTAATCCATTTACCGATTCCAAACATTTTTTATCCGCCTCCATTGTCCTTTAGAGTATACTGTAAGCCTGTGTGGTGATTCATTTTGGAGTTTTATTTAACGACTAATTCCAACCACGACAGGGGAGGGAGGGGAAGGGAGGTGGGGAAGGGGAGAGGGGGGGTGGGGTAAGGTGGTAGTATCATGAGGGGTTGTACCACTTTCAAGGGTGTGTGTGTATACTACACACACACACACACACACACACACACACACACACACACACACACACACACACACACACACACACACACACATGACCCAACCAGGAAGCTACCTTTGTTTTTTTTTACCTTAAGAGTCAATCTGGTTTAAGGTTTATTTTTTACATTTTTTTTTCACGTCATTATTATCATCATTATTATCTCGGTGTAAATCTCTCATGTATGTTGGTGAATAGAAGGGTGTGTTTTTAGGAAGGTCTTTAGTTATGAATCTTTATGTATGTCACTGGTAGATGTGCGGGCTCATTTTCCATCTATGTGGCACTTGTTGACCTTGTGGCATTTGTTGACCTTTGGCATTTGTTGACCTTTGGCACTTTTTGACCTTTGGCACTTGTTAACCTTTGGTGCTTGCTGACCTTTGGTGCTTGACATTTGGCACTTGACATTTGGCACCTGTTGACCTCTGGCACTTGTTAACCTGTGGCATTTGCTGACCTTTGGCATTTGTCAACCTATAGCACTTGGCCTTTGGCACTTGGTGACCTGTAGCACTTCACCTCTGGCACCAATTGACCCTGCGGCACTTGACATTTGACACTTGTTGACCTTTGGTACTTGACCTCTTGCACCACCTGACCCTGTGGCACTTGACTTTCGACACCTGTTAACCTGTGGCACTTGACCTGTGGCACCTATTTGACCACACTGATTCCTTCCTGCCACCCCGAGGAACGACAAAACTATCATCTACCAACACTTCTTCGTTCAACCAAACTTTTCCTTTTTGCACAAACTTCTAGATGTCCTCGACGAAATAATTCCTCTCCCTCCCACTCCATACTCCCACTCCCTCTCCCTCCATACTCCCACTCCCTCTCCCTCCATAATCCCACTCCCTCTCCCTCCCTAAAACTCTTCAAAACTCTGGGGATCATTGTTATCCCATCTGACTGACTGATCTGACTCATTGACAAGACACAACAGCAGGAGTGATGGTAGTAGTGGTGTTTGGATGAAGCAATACGACATCCGCTATCTCACGCGACATCCACCACCACCACCACCACCAAACACAACATCCACCAAACACAACATCCACCAAACACGCCATCCGCCAACATCAACCACGCCATCCGCCATCATCAACCACGTCATCCGCCATCATCAACCACGTCATCCGCCATCATCAACCACGTCATCCGCCATCATCAACCACGTCATCCGCCATCATCAACCACGCCATCCGCCATCACAGTAACGAAAAAGAAAAGCTGTGTTGGTTGGGTCAGGAGGAAAACAATGAAGTCAACAAAATATTACACCTCGGTCGCCACACAATATCTAGGGGGCAGGATAAAAGTGGTGGGTGGGTGGGTGGGCTCGGGTGGGTGGGTCGGTGGGTTCAAGTAGACACCAATCCATCAAGCAACAAAAATAAACACAGTGTCAATCCTCCCCCCAAAAAAACTGGCCGGAACAAAAGCCAATCGCCCAAGGGATCGATGAGGGAGGCAATATTCTATCCCATACTGTACCTTCCCTTCCTTCCTGTGACAACAATGACCATCAGGGCTAGAGGACGGGGTGATGGGAAATGTGATGGGACGGGGTGATGGGAAATGTGCTGGGGGACGGGTGGTAGGGGGAGGGTGCAGGGGGGAAGGCGATGGGGTGCTTTCAGACTATATCCTCCCCTCCCTCCGTATATCCTCCCCTCCTTTCCCTCACCCCCTCCTTTCCCTCACCCCCCCTCCCTTCCCTCACCCTCTCCCTTCCCTCACCCTAGCACTGGTCATAGGGCGGTGGTGATGACTCCCGAGGCGTGTGTCCAGATGGTCGTAATGTTTTATATGAGGTCAACAAATGGTCGCCCTCAGATGTAGTGACTCGCCGGGGAGGAACTTAACACACACTTTTCACAGCCACTCTCACTGCTAATTTATGGAGTCTTATTCTATGTGTTTCTTGTACATTATTTTATTCCTTCTTTCGTGAATGTAATGTTTTTTTTTCCCGTCTTTTGCGAATGTGGTGGGGTTTTTTTTATCGTCTTTTGTTAATGTGGTGGTTTTTTTCCATCTTTTGTGAATGTGATGTATGTTTTTTTTTAACTAATTCAACTTTCTATCATCATTTCATATAATTTCGATAATACATATTTTTTCAGTCGTATTAAAAAAGAAGATTCTACATATAATAGGCATTTAAAGGAGATTTTGAACCATTATGAATGATAAAAGCCACAAAATAGTTTAGTATTTTACTGAATTCCCTCACTACCATTATGTCACGAGCTCAACGTCCCAATATGTATGCAACAACTATGTCCCCGGCTGGAAATCAATGGTGTGAATGCTGTAGGAATATGTTATGTCATTCTACCTGAAAAAAAAATACAATATAAAAATAGGGTTGGGTTGGGTTGGGTTTGCGTTAGGTCAGGTCAGGCCAGGTCAGGTTAAGCCAGGTCAGGTTAAGTCAGGTTAGGGTTGGTTTGGCTAGATTTGGTTAGGTAGGGTCAGATCAGGCTAGGCTAGGACAGGACAGGACAGGACAGGACAGGACAGATCAGATCAGGTCCTATCAGAACTGGGATCAAACTGCCGTACCACCAGTAATCAAAACGACCAATGAAACGCAACGGTTCATAAGAGTATCAAATAATTCAATCCTTAATTACATTCTACAAGTATTGGACATATTTATTTACATTTATCATACATTTAAAAACAATAACATGTAAATCAGACGATACGTGAACACCAAAAACAAACAAACACCTGTGACATAAATTGGGCGTAAAAACTGATAAAAATTTGGCAGTGAGGAATTATTAGGTTTATGGAATGAATAAACGTAAACCTGGTCTGTCGGGGAATTTTATTAAAAGTGTTTTAATTCTGTCAGTGAAATATTGAAAAACTAAATCCGCTAAAGATGTAGATTAGGTGTGTGTGTGTGTGTGTGTGTGTGTGTGTGTGTGTGTGTGTGTGTGTGTGTGTGTAAAGTGTTGCTTTTTTCCCACCAGATGGTACAGTAGTTGGAGTTTCACACACACACACACACACACACACACAAGGTCCTTTGCAAGTCAACCAATACCTCCTCCTACTTCTCTTCCCCTTCCTCCTCCTCCTCCTCCTTCTGTCTTCTCACGTCACCCTCACCCTCGCCTCTCCTCCTCTTTATCCTCCTACTTCAATCTCTTCCAATCATTCCCTCTCTTTCACCTCCCATCTCTCCTTCTCACCCCAAGCACATAATCCACCCCACTCAACGACGCACCCACTCACCTCACGTTGTTCCCACCCATTCACTCACTCCACGCACCTACCCAACCCACTCACTTCACGTTGTTCCCACCCATTCACTCACTCCACGCACCTACCCAACCCACTCACTTCACGTTGTTCCCACCCATTCACTCACTCCACGCACCTACCCAACCCACTCACTTCACGTTGTTCCCACCCATTCACTCACTCCACGCACCTACCCTATCCACTCACTTCACGTTGTTCCCACCCATTCACTCACTCCACGCACCTACCCAACCCACTCACTTCACGTTGTTCCCACCCATTCACTCACTCCACGCACCTACCCTATCCACTCCACTACGCACCCTCCCCACACCACGCACCCAGCCAACCCACTCCACGCACCCAACCTCGCCTTCTCTTTGTCTCACTTACACAACGACCTCTCGAGGGCTAAACCGAGTTAAGATATTAATCACAGGTAAGAGCTCAGCCGTAGCCTCTGGCCCAGTGATCACTTGAGCCGTACACAAGTTTAAACCATTCTCTCTCTCTCTCTGTCTCTCTCTCTCTGTCTGTCTGCTGCTGCTGTTGCCTCTGCTACTGTTCCTCCTGCTCCCGTTGTTTCTCCTGCTGTCTCTGTTATTGCTTCTGCTCCTGCTTCTACTTCTATTGGTGCACCTCCTATCTCTTTTGTTCCTATTTCTCCTGCTGTCTCTGTCATTGCTTCCACTTCCACCTTCACCTCCTCCTACCTCGGCGCCGTTCTGCTCTTCCCACACAACTCATCCTGGAAATCTGATTTGGATATGTCGCAAGAAATGACCGTCTGTCTTTAATGATGTTAATTATACACGGGCGAGACAAAGCGGCGAGATAGAGAGAGAGAGAGAGAGAGAGAGAGAGAGAGAGAGAGAGAGAGAGTACAGTAACATCACGAAACATCACCTTATCATAACCTTAAATTAAAACCAATTCTATATTTCCTCATAGCTAATACTATTTTATTTCTTCCTTCTTCAACTTTAGTTAAATATTTATAAAGAACACAAAGACAAATCGATAATAAGACTCGTGATTATAAAGGCTCAATATCAAACCATCGACAACTCTACGGTAACGTCCTGCCGTGTTTCACTACCACCGTCAAGGCTGCTGGCAGAGAGAGTAACGCTGGTGTACGAGAGAGAGTACAGTATATTATTGTATTTCGGTGTATTATTGTAATTTGGTTATTTTGTAAGGCCAGTGTTCTGTTCTTTATATACAGAATGAGTGATAGTAATTATTATATAAAGGTGTTGTAAAGGGTAATAGTATATATGTCTGAAGAT